>NW_028270156.1:52660269-52961763 GCF_037043375.1 Chiloscyllium plagiosum | reverse complement strand
ACCTTCTTCGCTGTCCACTATACTTCCAATTTTGGTGTCATCTGCAAACTTACTAACTATATGTCTTATGCTCACATCCAAATCATTAATATAAATGGTGAAAAGTAGTGGACCCAGCACCGATCCTTGTGGCACTCCACTGGTCACAGGCCTCCAGTTTGAAAAACAACCCTCCATCACCACCCTCTGTCTTCTACCTTTGAGCCAGTTCTGTATCCAAATGGCTAGTTCTTCCTGTATTCCATGAGATCTAACCTTGCTAACCAGTCTTCCATGAGGAGCCTTGTGGGATTTCTTACTGAAGTCCATATAGATCATATCCACCGCTCTGCCCTCTTTGTTACTTCTTCAAAAAACTCAATCAAGTTTGTGTGACATGATTTCCCAGGCACAAAGCCATGCTGACTATCCCTAATCAGTCGTTGTCTTTCCAAATACGTGTACATCCTGTTCCTTATTATTCCAACAACTTGCCTACCACTGATTTAAGGTTCACCAGTCCATAGTTCCCTGGCTTATCCTCACCACCTTTCCTAAACAGTGGCACCACGTTAGCCAACCTCCAGTCTTCCGGCACCTCACCTGTGACTATCGATGCTTCAAATATCTCAGTATCTCAGATCATCAATATGTAATCTTCTGTAAACATAACTAATGGTATAAAAGGATGCATTTTTGTCAGCTCAGTGATTTCTATTTGGTTACAGTCTGGGGAGCATTACTGACAGCCACATCTGGATTTTCATACCTGCTAAGAATGTGTGTGCTGCAGAAGTTTTTGTCAGTTTCAAAAGACTAATGATGCCAAATTTCCATAGGTTAGCCATGATTTCTACAGTAGAGTTTGGTTAAAATTATTAGCAGTTGAAAACTTACCACAGTTTACACCCACTACTTTAATGCTTCACACCTGGGTTCTGAAACCCATCCTGCTTACCTGTGTTAGATATTCTGCAGGTACCACAGTGTATCCTAAATTGCTGTTGTTTGTTGTTGGATCCTTTGCACACCCAGTAGTTAGATTCGGGAGGCCAGGCCTGATTGGTGGAAAGGAAATTGGAGACATACACTGCTGAGATAAAGGCTGGGCCACTTTCAGTCCTGAATTCTGTCCCTGCACAATTTATTTCCAGAAAAGATCAGTCGAACAAATCAAGAATGAAAACTCATTTCACCTTTAGTATGTACATTGACATATTTTGCATGACAATATTTGAGTATCTGAAAAACAAACAAAGGCTACCAAACAATAAAGTTAAAACATTGTGCACCTTTAATTCAAAAACTAACTAATTCACAAATGTAATGCATATTAATTAGCTTCTGATAGGTGTTAAATTGCCATATAGAACCGGTTATTTATTTTATCACTTATAACTTAGAAAGAAACAAGGAGATTGAATGAATCTAATGATGGGTTTTGTTTATGCCGCTGAATAGAACAAAATGCTAATTAACATCAGGGAGCAGGAAAATACCATATCAATGATGGCAGAACACAGTACTGCCAATATTGGGTCACTGATCCAGACTAGACAGAGAGAAAGTGAATTGGCTTTAAGAAAATCAACTGTGTAATAAATAACATTTCATTCTATTATTTTTTCATTCCATTGGACATGGGCAAATTTCATACATATATTTTCCTTAACCTTTTGTCATTGCCCTGTCAGCAGAAATTAAAAGGTTATTATTCGACTCAGGGGTTGGTTCGTTCAGTTGTCTGGATGACAGGTTTGCAATGGAGAGTGATGTTACCAGCATGAATTCAATTCCCATACCACAGGTCACCATAAAGGCCCCACCTCTTGCTTGAGATGTGGTGACCCTTAAGTTAAACCACAACCACTTGTTTCTCTCTCATGAGAATGTAGGACTATGATAACTTTATTATTAAATTCCACTATCTGAGGACAGTAACTGGTTAGCACAAATTGCCATCAGCTAAGCCCAAGTTACATTGTAAGCTGTGTCCAGCTGATGACTGCGTTGTTTATTAATACAGAGTTGTCCAAGTGAATATTCATACACATTTGCATAGTTCATTACACTGATTATTTTTTAAATGTATGTTAAATGAATGTTAAAATGCTGCAGAAAAATTGTAAATTGCCCAGTAATCTAATGGATGGTTGAAGTTTTTTTTACTTTAGGATTTGTTAAACTGAACTTTTGCTCCACTTAAAATCAAACCCAAACAATGTGAGATGAAACCTTGGAAAGATTCTTACTTTCATGTGCCTCAATGAGCACCTGTGTAACTTCAACCTTAGTTATATAAATCCACTATCACATAGCAGTAGATTGCAACTTGCTGCCTGGTGACAACACTTACATTGTGGATTGGCCATCCATTATTGAAGTTGCCTTATATTTGGGTCATCTCTATGACCAGTTCATACTCCATTTGTTTGCAGTGCCTTCTTATTCTAATTCTCATAAATTGGGATTAAACAGACTGTGGTACCTAAATATCTTTCATTTGATACTGCAGAGCTTGAATATATTCATATTTTAAAATATTTAGTTAAGAATTTAAGCAATAGATATGACATAGGAACAGAAGTAGGCCATTCAGACCATCGAGTCTGCTCTGGCATGCAATGCGATCGTGGTTGATCTGATAGATTGGTACCTTACTGTAAAACATTTGTGTAAGCTACATTTCACATTGAGAGCCCAGAGATTAATCACATTTATCCCCTATTTGATAATGTATGTAAAGACATCACTGAGTGGTGCTTCAAATGAGCTGCATGCTACTATTGTATTATCTGGTAGCTCAATGAACCAATTATCATTTGCAAAAAAGAGCAGATTAAGCTGCTCATTGCACAGCTAAAATAACGAAGGTAAACATAATCAGCTAGAAGGTCTGGTGTTTGATCAGTTACTTTTCTGAATGTTGGGCTAGTACAGTTATACAGAAATGTCACAGTGTAACCTCCAAACCTCATCTGAAAATAAAAACTTCAGGACTTGTAGATCTGAAAAATATAGCAAAATCATTTTTTACCCAGTACATAATTTGTTTTATAACATTCTGTGTAATTGATAATGTTTGAAGTAAGATATAAAAATATATGCAAATGCACACACCTACAGATATTTGAAGTATGAGTTTCATGCTCAGTTTATATCCATAAAATTAGTACAAAGCGATGACAGAGAGCAACTGACCTCAGTCTGTTTTAGTTGCACAATTCTGCTCATTTCTACCTTTGAAAGAAGCTTTCACAATGTGGTGTTAATTCCAGCTAGAGCAGACACAACACCAAAAAATCTTTTTCTTCATGTTCCCCTGGCAACTATCTAGTTAGTGGCACAGGCACAATCCCATTTGCTAGTACATCAGATAACAAATCTGACATGAATCTGCCTATATAATAAAAGAAAGGGATGATTTATTACAAATCTGCTTATGTTGTTTGGTTCTCATACCCTAGATGCTTAAGACTCCTTAAAGCATAAAGTAGTACTGCACAAATGTAAACACCTACGCATGATGCAGTGCACACATTTACATAGACACAGAGCATTTCAGTGCAAAACTAGTGACTAGTGTGAAAGATGATGTTACTAATGTACCTCACAAAATCAAGATGAAAATAATGAGGGCTTATATCAATTAATTATTTTTATGATCTGCCATCTTATAGCTTTCTGAGACTTTACATTGTTGAAAACAGAATACGTCTCTAGGTGTTTCTAACTGATTGGATCATTGCAAGAGAAAGAAATGAATCAATGGAGACAATTTGCACTTACAACCATTCACAACTTTCTATTTCAAATTCCATCCTCAATCCCACTTCAAACTGAGCCATAACCAATTGCAATGGATTCAATCATCAATTTAATCGACAGAATACCATCATCCAATTCTAATTGTTCATTGCATGGTAAGTAAAACTCAGAATTTCTTTAAAACTGCTGCTGCTCCACTTTTATAACTTTGGAGAAAGTGTGTCAGAAATTCCATTTACACATTTAATAAAAACCAGGTAGATAGAAGCCTCGTCATCTTTGAAAGTTGTTTCTCCAATTCTCTTACCAGCCACAGAGTGGCACCCTAGTGCTACCCTAGTGTTACTCCCTGCCACTGGTGTCATATCAACAAACACTGTGAAGAGATAGCAAATTACCAGCATTTTTTAAGCAGCTGAAAAATGTACATTATATTGCAGTTTGGTAAGTGAAAGGGATGGGAGATTTTACAACACATGCATGATATCTGGGAATACGATAAGTCATATACTATCACTTTTACATATTTTGAGCAATATTATTCCATTTCTGTACAGTCTGTAAGTGAAGGTTTGATTTACAGTATAAGGAAATATTCAGGACATTAATTTTCTTCTCTTTGGGTGCACTTGTCTTCTTCAAGGAAAAGTATTTTAATGCTGGTGTAAAACAACACTTTTTTTTAAATCCAGTCCTCGCCCTGGCTACAGTTTCATGTCTAATATTGCACAATTATCTCATGCCAGCCAATTTTCCTCAGTAAACTGATCTCCTACACAATGGCAAATGGTGCTTCAAGATTCCCTCAGTGTGTTTGTGTTATAGTAAAGTATGGCCAATTAATAGATGTTAGGATGTGCTATCGAGGATCACATCTCCATTACACAGCTAACTTGTTTTCCTCATCCATAGACAGAAATTCAGGCCAGCTTTGTTACGAACTTCTGATTCTGTGCACTTATTTTCCCACTCTGCACCCCAAGATCATTTTCACCCAGGAGCAAAAGTGAAAATCTGCTGAATAGCATTTCATTCTCTGTGTGAGCTTACTTCTTCTCCAGGTTCCTTATTTCCCTATTTTTCTCCTCTGGTTTTCTGCACATAATACACAACACTCAGGTGAGCAGTTTGATTCAAGTCCTCATTTAACGCTTCACTCTAACCTACAGTTTCTCCCTCCCCATTGTCACATTGATATGGTATGGAAATTGGAAATTAGGTTGTGAGAGGAACAGGAAATGAAAAAGAAGAATGACAAGTTGGCTCTGTTGCCAGCCTAATTGCCTGTCTGTCTTTGCTCCACCTGCTTGGTTCAATTGGTTATGGCAGTCGCCCTGCCTTTAAAACAAAGATTTTGAAGCACTAGGGAACATAATAAGAAATTAATGACTGCACTAGTTTTCTTATTAAAAACCTGACAACAACATCCTGATGGGGCACTGAAGCATTCAAGTTGCTTGATAAAATATCATCAAACCATGTGTAACATGTTTTTTTTAATGAATATATTATCTTTTGTGACTTGTCCTTTTCTCCACTATTTTCCCTGCCATTTTTGAGGATATGAGTTCTGAGGAGTGATTTTCTGGGGCTTTCTGATCAGCAGGGACTCATGCCCATCTGAATGCACGTTGAAAACACTTGTGAATGTATTTGCTCCTGTATTATAAGCATTTCAGGTGCATTACGACTCACCCCAGCAATGTACTCAGCAAGTGACACAGCCCTTCCAATACTTTACCCAAAGGGATGTCCTGCAAGTTTATGCCAAGACAATGTGACAGCCTTGTACACTGTATATTCTGTAATGGAAAGTATCATAGTCAAATTGAATATTCTCCCAATCTATGCGTATGTGCACATTACAGCAGGGAATCAACATATCGTAATTAAGAGTGGAAATTTAGCTCAGTAGCACTAAAGACAATAATAGTGCTCCATCTGTCCAGTTAAAATGAACTAAAATTAATGTGGATTGGATCTTAAGTTGGTGCAATGCCTTCATTACTGAAGGTTTCAATGTAGCCAAGTAGAGAGAATATGGACATGAGAATAAGTTCAGCAAATCAACAGCCACAAAGGTATCCCAATGAAGTATCAAAGTGTAGTAGTAAAACAATATACATGAAAATATTTTTGAGGGCATTTCAGTTAACTTCTGTATCATTACTCATAAACATCTCTCAATGCCTTCTTTCTCAACTAAAGCCTAGTTTTGATTGCACTGCCTTTCAAGCATGGGTTTACATTCTGCGATCTGCTTATTTTGGTTGTCTTGGAAGCAGATGACATGTTAATTTCATACTGCCTCCTCATTTAAATAATTTCTACATCAACCCAGTGACCAAAGCTACTGACTGACAACCAAGGGACATGTGAAGCAGTGTTCCAACTAATCTCCAGCTCTTAAAAATAGTCTGTTCCCTCTTTAATGAGAACATTTAGCAGCAGAACAATTGCACCAGGACTATCAGAAAATATAAAATGAAATTAGAGCTAACCAGTAAACGGAAGGTGAAAACAATTGGGGCAGCAGCCCAGTGAATGAGCTTTATGATCTAGTGAGGTCACACTAGAAGGATTTCACATGGAGATAGACTTCAAATTAGAGGCCGTGCACCCTCAATGAAGGAGAAACAGACTTGCACTCCAAGGAGGAGTGAAGCAAGTGGGTACAGGTGGTGAGCAGAGATCAATGGCTGGATTCTAATTCTCAGAACCCAACAACAGTGTCAATAAACTATGACTCTTTACATGGTTAAGATCAGTGATTGCATTTTCACATTATCTCTTCTAACCAACCTTTCATTCACCAGTCTCCCATTGCATTCAGTGCACCATATTCTTGACTTCTCAGTCAGCAACACTTGCTGGCAGACAGTCCAAAGTTAAGTCTGAATTCTCAGAGCTGCTTGATGGTATCCATTGCAGGCTTAATTGCAGGATTAATTGCAGGCTCCCCCAGTGAAAATCAGCCCACTTGCAGAAATGCTGCAGCCATTCAGGGAGCATTGTTTAGGAGCACAATGACATTGTTATGAAGTTGAAGGCATCTACTGTATCTTTAAGAGAGAGACAATGCTGTTCTGAACTGAGAGATAACAAGCACCTGTGTATATGACTAGATGGCAATCCCAGAGTGTACTAGAAAATTGAAAAAAATGTAACATTTGGCTGTGAAATGGATACCTGAGTTTTGGTCGCTGTTTTGAAAACAGTTCGAATTTCAATTTAAATTATGCCCCAGGACACTAAAACCCAATCAAGTTCAAATTTATTGTTTTGCCAACTTTGAACCAATGACACGATCCGATGTTGGGAGTATAATAATGTGGATATTTTTAAAACTGGTCAAAGAACAACTGCAGTAGAGAGAGGGCTAATTGCCCATCTAACATCTTGCTCTCCAAGAAATTAGGAAACACTCTCTATCAAAGGTACATTTTCATGTGAACATACTCGCAGTAAAAAGAAAGACGATGACCCAGGGAGATCTTCAGCCGGAAGAGTGAAGATACAGAAGACAGAGACTGTGTGGTTTTAAAATTAAGTTGATGTAATTTTAATAAATGTCTTATTGGAACATCCTACTGTAATAGAGTTGAAGGCAGATACTAAGCAGTTAAGAGAAAGAGGGGCCTAGATTTGTGAATAGTTTTTGTTTAATGTTCACTTTTAGAGTTAGAAAATAAATTGATGTTATTTTCTTTAAAAAGTGGAATTTGGGAGTTCTCTGTCATTCATATTTTTAACAGATTATGAGGCGAGGTGAGCTTTTTTGGTTTAATTAACAGAAAAGGTTCGCCTCCGTGTCATAACAATGTGCAAAGGCACCAAGAAGACAGGCACATGGGAACACAAGGGTGAATATTTCATTGCTGTTGTATCATTAGATGTGTTGAATGAAGATAATATAAAAAGTTTTTTTGGTAGCTTGATTTGCATTGATGGATAAATGTAGCTGATTGAAAAAATTCTACGTATCACAGCTTTATATTGGTGACCATTATTCTGAAACTGTGTGGCCTAGATTTTGAAAATTCATTCATGGGATGTGGATTCCTCTGCCTGTGCCAACGTTTATCGCCCGCCCCTAGCTGTCCATAAGAAGGTGGTAAGTGGTAAGGTGCCTTTTTGAATCACTGTAGTCTATTTCCTATAGGTGGACTCAATGCCATTATGGAGGGGGTTTCAGGACGATGACTCAGCAACACTGAAGGAACAGTGATAGATTGGATAGTGAGTGGCTTAGAAAGGAACTTGCAAGGGAAATGCTCTTGTCCTTCTGGATTCAACCTACTTTCCTCATACCAACCTTTCAGTCCTGTAATCAACATAAGGAAACTTCCCTAAACAGCCTCCATAACCTAACTTAGACAAGGAGAGCAAAATTATTTGTGATACTGTTGGTGTGTCTAATGAGCACACTGTATAATTGTAGCAAGACTTCCCTCCTGTTCTTTTCCAACCCTTTTGTAATAAAGTCAATATTCCATTATCCTTCCTAATTATGTGAGTACCTGCGTGCTAAAGGGTAATTTTTCTCTAATGATAATTCTTCAACTCTTCTTCTTTTGCTGCCTGATTTTCAACAACTACTGATATGTTTTTAATGCTTCCTAATATGAAAACAGGTATAAAATATTTGTTATTAATATCTGGTGTGTCCTTGTTTCTCTTTATTAATTCCAAAATCAACATCTAAGGAATCAATATGTACTTTAGCTCTTCCTTTTCATACATAAAGTTCATACTGTCTGATTTATATTTCTTGCTTGATTGCTCTCATAATTGGGTTTGTCCTTCTACTCTTTTTAATCATCCTTTGTTGGGTTTCTAGATTTTTTTTCCAATCTTCTAGCCTACCACAAATCATTGTAACTTTGCTGCCTTTTTGTTTCAATATGATACAATAGACTCTCTTAATTAGCTCCAGATAATTTATCCTTTTTGTTGAATCTTGCTATTCTGAATAGAATATATCTTTGTTGAGATTTATGTGAAATATTTCTTTAAATGTTCTCCTTTGCCTATCTACTGTTTTACCCATTAATCAATATCCCAGACTACTTTAGGCAACACTTCTTCACAATGTTGTAGTTAGCTTTATTTATTTTAGGACATTAGTTTCAGAGCCAGGTTTCTCAACCTCAAACTAAATGCAAAATTCAGGCATGTTATGATCACTCTGCCCTCGAAAATACTTCAGAATAATATTATGAATGAATTAATTAATCTTTCAATACACATTACTAAATTTATTTTGAAGGATTCTCTTGTTCGTTCCACAGCTCATTCTCAAGGGTACCTTTTCAAATTTGATTGGTAAAAATGATAGCAGCCAGCTCTGATTCTCTCTGCGGGATCAAGGGTTAATTGCTGAAAGATTAATCCTTCCTGGTTGCTGCAAGAATTTACCAACGTGATTTTTGATGATTGTATACCAATTGCTGATCTATGGAATTGCAATCACTACACGTCTTCACTTAGACATGATTACCCCATAGATAGCATTGTGTTATCCTGGCAAAAACATATCTTATATTACCTGTCTTCTTGTACAAAAAGTCAATAATTACCTTCACCTTATGTGGACAGACTCTGTGACTTTATAGATCCTGTGACGGGTGATGTGCTGAACTGTGACTGTCATTTCTGCCTCAAATAACCTGAAGGTGTACAATGAGAGTGAGATTGACCTTGTTCATCATTGGCTAGGCTGCCTTGAGCCAGTGGTGACCCAGATTTGTTTGAAGGAAGTGGCATGGCTCAGTGGCCACCTCCTTGTTGCATCTGACCCTGTTTGGATATTGGTTCTGGGTGAAGCAAATATACAATAACCACTTTCTAAAAACCTCTCAAGACTCAGGGTGGTCTGTGTAGAGCCCTTCTAGTAGAGTTTCTCCCACCACCAGCTCTATTTTCTGGTCATATCACAGACCAAAAACCATAGCCACCACAGGACCCGTGCCTGGGGCAGGTATTCTTCTGTCCTCATAGACTGTAAGGAGCAGTTCACAAAACATTACCACAAACACAAAGCACAGTACTTTCTAAGCTCATCTATGGTAGAATTAAGTCAAAATTACCTCAACAGAAACTTGTTGTTTTCTAACTTTTTAAGATGCTCTACTGCTGGGACCATATTGCAGGTAAATGCTGATCTTTGTTGGGTGATGGGTGAAATTATTGAATAAATCTGTGTGGTCTAAATTTAGAAATATGCACCACATTTGCCAGTATGGCTGTGTAATGTAATTGTCTCATTCATTCATTGCTCTATATACTCACAGGATCCTTATGGATCCACCCTGCTCAAACTGCTTTGCCATCTGGAAGTAGATGGCAGTCTGGGGCAGACTCCTAGGAAGTGAACAGTTTTCGACTTTCAATTTTGCAGCTATGTTTCTCCAGTGTTTCTTAATAACTGAATTTTCTGATACCAGTGATCCGCCGCCTGCATGTTATCTCTGAAATGTTTCCAAAGCTTGACTACCCCTCTCATTTCTTGGTGTCCAAAACTGCATTCAGCTCAATAAGACCACAATATATTTTTATTAGTGCTTCCTCTGAATTATATTGAAGTACTTCAGTGATGTAATTCAGTATCTTAATAGCTTTGTTATTGGCAGCTGTAAAAAGTCCATCATCCACTGCATATAACACTCCTAACTTAGAGCACAAAGAAGGTTGGAAAAGAAATATATATGTCACAGCAGTGCAATAGAGAGAAATCTTCTGTAATTAGAGATAACAATGTTATGGACAGAGTTTATAGTGGTTATCATGGTAGTATTATCTGCTGTCTAAACATATATGTTTAAACACAGAAAATCCACAGTCTGCCACATGGTTGATATGCCTTCAGATTGAAATCAATTAGGAATCACTGAACCATGAGAATTTTCCCGTTTATGCTGCAATATTGCTGTTAAAACCTTTCCCCTGAAAATTGTTACACTCCATTGATTAGGTATAACTTTTTGTTTAGATCAGGGTACTCAACCATGACTACTGTTATATTGTTGAACACCTTATTGCTTCCTGGAAAACGAATTTCATATTTGTATAATATGAAATGTTTTCATTATGATAACTGCATTTGTGTTTTTTAAATCTATGATGTAGGAGCTACTAATATCCCAATCTCTATCCAGTTCTCTGTAGATTTGCATGAAGAAATGAAGAGTAACCCATCTATTTTACTACCTGATTCGTAGATTTGGAGAACTCTTCAATCTGGTTGGCTATTTACCCTGCTTGACAATATTACTGAAGATGGATGCCTGGAGATTCCAGTGAATTTGTATCAAACTTAATTTAATGTCTGCAAAGTGGAAATACAAGGTGCATAGATTGTTGAAGCTTTGGGGTTGGCAGCTTTGTTTACGGTCAGCAGGGAATGCTGTTACTTTACCATTGACCATAACATCGAACCTTTGTACAGACAATGGAAAGGGAGCCTGAAAAAGCTTAGGACTTGTGCTACATTTTATAAAGTTATGTTGTTTGAGATAGATCATATGTCTCAAAGTAACACATTGCCATTTTAAAATGAAGTAACTTAACTTCATAATAAGAGTTTTTCTGACCTTACCTGTTGTATGTTCAAGCTTGAGGATTGTGGTGTTGACATGGGTAACACTTTTCCGAAGAAACCAGCCACTTGATTAAAAACAAAATTCCATTTAACAATAAAACTCTACAATGTGATACAGCTTTGCTACATAGATATAAACTGATACTTAACCCACAGAACTTCAATGCAATCTATGGATATCTCAGTTGATCTCAGAGATGTTTTGTACAAGTAAGTCAGTATTTTTGCAGTAGCCCTGTACAGTGAAATAGTACAACCAAACTACATTTTCCCCTTTTCTCCCTCTTATCCTGTAGCTGCTTGGAAGAATGCCAGCAGGTTCCAGTACCATATAAATTCAGTTAAGTTTCATTTGTGAGCCTAAAACGTGATTGTTGGTAAGCCTTTGGGATCGGGGATATTACAGCCGACCTTGATACATGCCCCAACCTGTGAATCTTGGTTGTCGTATTATTGACATCCAAGGTAGGTTTCAAATCACAAGTAATTACTATGGACACAAGTGAGTAAGGCCTCTGAATTAGTCATATTTGCTTCGTGGAGGCCTTCAATCTTTCAGACATTCATTGGCACAATGAGAGACCATTTGGTGTGGCAGTGCAGCTGAAAGATTTGCAAATGTTATCTTCTTAATTGAACAATGTAATGAGAACTCAGCTTTATAATATCTAGCAGTGTATAGGGACAAGATCAATATGCATTTAGAAGCAAATGGACTTCTTAATAGTAGACAGCAAGGTTTTGTGCGGGGGAGGTTGTGCCTCACTAACCCGATCAAGTTTTTTGAGGACGTGATGAAGATGATTGATGAGGGAAAAGCAGTTGATGTTGTCTACATGAACTTTAGTAAAGCCTTTTACAAGGTCCCTTGGCAGACTGTACAAAAGATAACATCATACGGTATCGGGTTAAGCTGACAAGATGGATATGCAATTGACTTAGTCATAGAAGACAGAGGGTAGTGATGAACGATGCTTTTCAGAATGGAGATTTGAGACTAGTGGTATTCCATGGGGGTCAGTTCTGAGACCTCTCCTCTTCACGATCTACATAAATGATTTGGAGGAAAATATAGCTGATCTAATTAATAAGTTTACAGGCAATACAAAGATTGGTGGAGTTTTGGTGGATTGGTGGATAGTGAGGAGGATTGTCAGACGATACAGCAGGGTATAGATCAGTTGGAGGCATGGACAGAAAAATGACATATGGAGTTTAATCCGGACAAATATGACATGATGCATTTTGGAATATCAAGTCCAGGTGGAAATTAGATGGTGAATGGCAGAACCCTTATGAGTATTGATATGCAGAGGGATCTGGGTGTGCAGATCCACAGATCACTGAAGGTGGCAGCGCAGGTAGATAAGATGGTAATAAAGGCCTATGGTATGCTTGCCATCATTGGAGGGGGCATTGAGTATAAAGATGGACAAGTTATGCTGCAACTTTTGTTACACCACACTTGGAATATTGAGCACAATGCTGGTCACCACACTTCCAGAAGGATGTGGATGCTTTGGAGAGGGTACAGAAAAGGTTTACCAGGATGTTGCCTAGTATGGGGGATTTTAACTATGAAGAAAGTTTGGGATAGACTGGGTTTGTTTTCACTGGAACACAGGAGGTAGAGGGGCAACCTGATAGAAGTTTATAAGATTGTGAATGGCATGGATAGAGTGGAAAGTATATGGCTTTTTCTCGAGGTGGAACGGTCAATGACGAGGTGACACAGGTTCAAGGTGCTGGGGTGGGGGTTGGGGGGTAAATTTAAAAGAGATGTGTGAGGCACGTTTTTCACACAAAGGGTGGTGAGTGCCTGGAACTTGTTGTCAGAAGAGATTCTGGAAGCAGACACAATAGCAGTATTCAAGAAGCACCTGGACAAATACATGAACGGGAATGGAATGGAGGGATATGGATCTTGCAAGTGAAGAGAGTTTTAGCCTGCAAGGGCAAATGTGTCAGCACATGCTTTGAGAGCCAAAGGGCCTGTTCCTGTGCTGGTATTTGTTCTTGTTCTAAACCTGTCTCACACCTCCAAGCCAAGGAGAATGTGCCAAATGGTGACCGATGTAAATTTCAGTTGGCTCGTAGAACCAAAAGTGGTGAGAATTAACTCAATTTTAAATTTTAAAATATCTAATATTACTAAAATGGTTTGAGATTTGAAATAATCAGCCAACCCTATTCAGTGGCGATTCTACTAATTGTGAAGATAAATGGCATATCTTTAAGAATCTTTAAACGTGGGTGCCACTGTTTAAGAAGGGCGGTAAAGACAAACCAGGGAACTATAGACCGGTGAGCCTGATTTCGGTGGTGGGCAAGTTGTTGGAGGGAATCCTGAGGGACAGGATGTACATGTATTTGGAAAGGCAAAGACTGATTAGGGATAGTCAACATGGCTTTGTGCGTGGGAAATCATTTCTCACAAACTTGATTGAGTTTTTTGAAGAAGTAACAAAGAGGATTGATGAGGGCAGAGCAGTAGATGTGATCTACATGGACTTCAGTAAGGCGTTCGAAAGGTTCCCCATGGGAGACTGATTAGCAAGGTTAGATCTCACGGAATACAGGGAGAACTAGCCATTTGGATACATAACTGGTTCAAAGGTAGAAGACAGAGGGTGGTGGTGGAGGGTTGTTTTTCAGACTGGAGGCCTATGACCAGTAGTGCAACAAGTATCGGTGCTGGGTCCTCTACTTTTTGTCATTTACATAAATGATTTGGATGCGAGCATAAGAGGTACAGTTAGTAAGTTTGCAGATGACACCAAAATTGGAGATGTAGTGGACAGCGAAGAGGGTTACCTCAGATTACAACAGGATCCAGACCAGATGGGCCAATGGTTTGAGAAGTGACAGATGGAGGTTAATTCAGATAAATGCATTTTGGGAAAGCAAATCTTAGCAGGACTTATACACTTAATGGTAAGGTCCTAGGGAGTGTTGCTGAACTAAGAGACCTTAGAGTGCAGGTTCATAGCTCCTTGAAAGTGGAGTCGCAGGTAGATAGGATATTGAAGAAGGCGTTTGGTATACTTTCCTTTATTGGTCAGAGTTTTGAGTACAGGAGTTGGGAGGTCATGTTGTGGATGTACAGGACATTGGTTAGGCCACTGTTGGAATATTGCGTGCAATTCTGGTCTCCTTCCTATCGGAAAGATGTTGTGAAACTTGAAAGGGTTCAGAAAAGATTTACAAAGATGTTGCCAGGGTTGGAGGATTTGAGCTATAGGGAGAGGCTGAACAGGCTGGGGCTGTTTTCCCTGCAGTGTCAGAGGCTAAGGGGTGACCTTATAGAGGTTTACAAAATTATGAGGGGCATGGATAGGATAAATAGGCAAAGTCTTTTCCCTGGGGTCGTTGAGTCCAGAACTAGAGGGCAAGGTTTAGGGTGACAGCGGAAAGATATAAAAGAGACCTAAGGGGCAGTGTTTTCACACAGAGGGTGGTACGTGTATGGAATGAGCTGCAGTGGTGGAGGCTGGTACAATTGCAACATTTAAGAGGCATTTGGATGGGTATATGAATAGGAAGGGTTTGGAGGGATACGGGCCGGGTGCTGGCAGGTGGGACTAGATTGGGTTGGGATATCTGGTCAGCATGGATGGGTTGGACCAAAGGGTATGTTTCCATGCTGTACATCTCTATGACTCAATGAATCTAATATATTTCCACATACTGAGTCCTAAAACTAATACATCAAGGTTATAACAAGGTGGCAGCCTGGTCATGTGCAAAGGCAACTAAAGTATAAACAAAAGTATTTTCACAGATTTAAAAGAATATTATTCAAATGAAAAGAGACAAGCAGTATGCACAATTAAGGGAGACAAAAGATACTCAGGATTAACTAGAGGATTATTGGAGAAGAGGGTAGAAAAGGGAATAAATACAGTAGAAATGGTAAATGCTACTTTTGGATTTGTTAGAGTCAGAGAAGTGCGATATATTGCATAAGATGATGAAACATCCCCTGCAGCATGTATGAGTGGACACTCAGGATATGGGAAAAGAACTCAATGATGGAATACTAAGCTACAGTCTGCAAAATGATTCAATTTTGTTTGTATAGGACCATGCTGAGATCTCATTGTGAATACTGTCTTCAGAGATGGCCCATTCACAAGATAATCAAAGGTTTAGAAAGTTCATTTCCAGCTTAATACACATTACCTACCCAAAGAGATTTAAATAACTCATTCCATATGCCACTGTGGAACAAACATCTGAGCCATCTCTGTAAAATAATGTGTCTGGACTGTGCCTATACTAATATATTAAATCATTTAGATAGATGGGGGAGAATGAGGGAGCTCTCTTATAAGGGTTGAAATAGATGTTACACATTTCTTCCTTTCTCAGAAAATAATAGACCTATGGAATGAGTTGCTATATTGGGGCATGAGTGCTGATTCACTGAGTATAGAATCATAGTGCAGAAACAGAAAATTCGGCCCATCAAGTCTGCACTGACACTCAAGAACATAGAAAGTACAGTGCAGAACAGGCTCTTTGGCCTTCGATGTTGTGCCGACCTGTGAACTAATCTAAGCCCATCCCCCTGCAATATCCCACCATCATCCATATGCCTATCCAAGGACTGTTTAAATATCCCTAATGTGGCTGAGTTAACTTCATTGGCAGGCAGGGCATACCATGCCCTTAATCTAAAATAGTATCCCACCCCAGACCCCTACCCTAACCCTTTAATCCCACATTTCCAATGGCTAATCCACCTAACTGCACCTGCCTAGACACTACTAGGCAATTTACCATGGCCAATCCATCTAACTGGCAAATCTTTGAATCATGTATGGAAACCGGAGCACCCAGATGAAATCAATGCAGACATGGGGAGAATGTGCGAACTCCACATAGACAGTCACCCAAGGCTGGAATCGATCCCAGGTCCCTAGAAGCAGTGAGGAAGTAGTGATAAGTACTGAGCCACCACACCATCCATAACTGAGCCACAATGCCACTCATACTGAGCCACCATGCTGCCCACACTGAACCACCACACCGCCCATACTGAGCTACCATGCCGCTCACAGTGAGCCACTATGCCGCCCATACTGAGTCACCATGCTGCCCACTCTTAGCCACCATGCTACCCATACTGAGCTACCATGCCGCCCACAATGAGCCACAATGCCACTCATACTGAGCCACCATCCTGCCCACACTGAGCCACAATGCTGCCCGTACGGAGCCACCATGCTGCCCATACTGAGCTACCATGCTGCCCACACTGAGCCACCTTGCCGTCCACACTGAGCCACCATGCTGCCCATACGGAGCCACCATGCTGCCCATACTGAGCCACCATGCTGTCTATATGGAGCCACCATGCTGTCTATATGGAGCCACCATGCCGCCCACACTGTGCCACCATGCCGCCCATACTGAGCCACGATGTCGCACATAATGAGCCAACATGCTGCCCATACTGAGCTACCATGACGCCCACTCTGAGCTACCATGCCGTCCACACTGAGCCACCATGCCGCCCACACTGAACCACTATGTCGCTCACACTGAGCCACCATGCCGCCCATACTGAGTCACCATGCCGCCCATACTGAGTCACCATGCTGCCCACACTTAGCCACAATGCTACCCATACTGAGCTACCATGCCGCCCACAATGAGCCACAATGCCACTCATACTGAGCCACCATCCTGCCCACACTGAGCCACAATGCTGCCCGTACGGAGCCACCATGCTGCCCAAACTGAGCTACCATGCTGCCCACACTGAGCCACTATGCTGCCCACACTGAGCCACCATGCTGCCCATACTGAGCCACCTTGCCGTCCACACTGAGCCACCATGCTGCCCATACGGAGCCACCATGCTGCCCATACTGAGCCACCATGCTATCTATATGGAGCCACCATGCTGTCTATATGGAGCCACCATGCTGCCCACACTGTGCCACCATGCCGCCCACACTGAGCCACAATGTCGCACATAATGAGCCAACATGCTGCCCATACTGAGCTACCATACCGCCCACTCTGAGCTACCATGCCGTCCACACTGAGCCACCATGCCGCCCACACTGAACCACTATGTCGCCCACACTGAGCCACCATGCTGCCCATACTGAGCTACCATGCCACCCACACTGTGCCACCATGCTGCCCATACTGAGCCACCTTGCCGCCCACACTGAGCCACCATGCTGCCCGTATGGAGCCACCATGCTGTCCATACTGAGCTACCATGCCACCCACACTGAGCCACTATGCCGCCCACACTGAGCCACCATGCTGCCCATACGGAGCAACCATGCTGCCCATACTGAGCTACCATGCCGCCCACACTGAGCCACAATGTTGCCCACAGTGAGCCACCATGCTGCCCATACTGAGCCACCATACTGCCCACACTGAGTCACCATGCTGCCCACACTGAGCCACCATGCCGACCATACTGAGCCACCATGCCGACCATACTGAGCCACCATGTCACCCATACTGAGCCACCATGCTGTTTATATGGAGCCACCATGCTGCCCATACTGAGCTACCATGCCACCCACACTGAGCCACTATGTCGCCCACACTGAGCCACCATGCTGCCCACACTGAGCCACCATGCTGCCTGTACGGAGCCACCATGCTGCCCATACTGAGCTACCATGCCGCCCACACTGAACCACTATGTCGCCCACAGTGAGCCACCATGCTGCCCATACTGAGCTACCATGCCACCCACACTGAGCCACTATGTTGCCCACACTGAGCCACCATGCTGCCCATACTGAGCTACCCTGCTGCCCACTCTGAACCACCATGCCGTCCACACTGAGCCACCATGCTGCCCATACTGAGTCACTGTGCCACCCACAATGAGCCACCATACTGCCCATACTGAGCTACCATGCCGCCCATACTGAGCCACCATGCTGTCCACGGTGAGCCACCATGCAGCCCACACTGAACCACTATGTCGCCCACACTGAGCCACCATGCTGCCCATACTGAGCTACCATGCCGCCCACACTGAGCCAACATGCTGCCCATACTGAGCCACTATGCCGCCCACAATGAGCAACCATGCCGCCCACACCGAGCCACCATGCTGCCCACACTGAGCCACCATGCTGCCCACACTGAGCCACCATGCTGCCATACTGAGCCACCATGCTGCCCACACTGAGCCACTATGCTGCCCACACTGAGCCACCATGCTGCCCATACTGAGCCACCATGCTGCCCACACCGAGCCACTATGCTGCCCATACTGAGCCACATGCTGCCCACACTGAGCCACTATGCCGCCCATATGGAGCCACTATGCTGCTTATAACTGCGCCATGGTGCAAAGCATATCTTCAAAGAAAAACTGGATCTGTTAGATCTGTTTATTTTTCACCCATGCCAGGAGATTACATGAGTGCACATGGGTGGGGAGTGTTACTCTTGAAATATAAGTCATCACAACAGTGTGGGATAGACTCGATAGAGTAGCTAATCATCTCCTGTACTCGAAAGAAATTTAGCCTAAGTTATATAAAACACTGATTAGACCAGACCTGGAATATCCTGTTCCTCCTGTCTTAGGAAGGATAAACCTGCCATGAAGGGAGCTCAGAAGAAGCTTACCAGACTGATTCCAGGGATGGTGGCAATGTACGATAAAGACAGATTAAGGAGACCGGACCTATGCTCTTCAGTTTACAAGAATGCAATGCAATCTTATAGAAACCTAGAAAATTTTTAAAGTGGTTGACAGAGTCGATGCAGAAAGAATATTTGTCTTGGCTGTGGAGTCTAAAACTAGGGGACATGGCCTCAGAACTAAAGGCAAATCATTCAGGACTGGGGAAAAAAATATTAGGATTCTTTGAGGATGTAACAAGAGGAAGGATAAAGGGAAACCAGTATGTGTAACATATCTGGATTTCTGAAAGGCATTTGAAAGGTATCATGCCTAAGGCCAATTATTAAGATAGGAGATCATGGTTTTTGGGATAATATATCAACAAGGATAGAGGATTGATTAACTAACATAAGTAAGAAAGCTGGGATAAAAGGGCATTTTTAGGTTGACAACAAGGAATTAGTGGGGTGCCACAGGGATTAGTGCTGGGACCATAATCACTTACAATATATACAAATGGCTTTGGATGAGGAAAGTGAATGTTTTGTCAAGTTTGCATATGACAGAAACAGGTGGGAAGTCAAAAGGTAATGATGATACAGAGTTTACAGAGCAATAAAGACAGGTAAAGTGAGTGAGCAAAATCTTGGTAGATAAAATGTAATGGGTAAAATTGTGAAGTTGCAAAGTTACGCACTTTGACAAGAAAAATAGCGGAGCTAAACATAATTAAATTGGATGGAAAAAACTGCAGTACAGAAGGATTTGGGAATTCTCATGCATGAAGTACAAAGAGCTAGCATACAAGTTCAATGGGTGATAGGAAAGGCAAATGGAATGTTTACCTTTATTCCAAAGGGAAAGGAATATGAAATGCAGGGATGTCTTGCTAAAATTATACAAGGAACTAATTAAACCACACCTAGAATATTGCGAACAGTCTGGTTCCCTTATCTAAGGAAATACATACTGGCATTGAAGGTAGTCCACAGTTTGTTCACTAAGTTGATCCCAGGAATAGAGCAATTTTCTTATAAGGAGAGGTTGAGTAGGTTGAACCTGTTCTCGAAGGAGCAATGCTCCAAAAGCTTGTATTTCCAAAAAAAACTTGTTGGACTATAACCTGGTGTTGTGTGACTTTTAACTTAGAATTCAGAAGAATGAGAGGCAAACGTATTGAAACACACAAGCCTCTTAGGGATTGGTAGACAGATGTGGGGAGGTTGTTTCCCTTTGTGGGACAGTCTAGGACCAGACAGCATGATTTCAGATTAAGGAGTTGCCCATTTAAGGCTGTAATAGGGAGGAAATTCTTCTGATGGCAGTGTTGCAGAGAGCATTCGAGGCTGGGACTTTAGTATATTCAAGGCTGAGATAGACATATTTTAATCATTAGGGGAATCAAGGGTTATAGGTAAAAGGCAAGAAAGGAAAGTTGTGGATTATCAGATTATATGATCTTGTTGAATGCTGATACAGATTCAATGAGATGAATGTTCTATTTGTGTTCTATGTCTTTTGGTCTTATGGTTTTATAACGAGGAAGATAAACCTCCAGAACAAAGTGATGAGTCTTTAGAATTGTCTGTTCCAGAATGTTGTGAAAATTTAGTCATTAAGTAAATTCAAGACAGAGATTGAAAGATTTCGAGTTACAGATGACATCAAATAATATAGGAATATGACAAGATCTTGATGTCAGCTATGATCTAGAATGGAAGGGGCTGATTGTCCTACTTCTGCTTCTAAATTCTATACGTCTTTTTGTATGTTCCTATGAGGAAATCATGCATGTGAGAAGTAAAGAAGGGTGAGCTCAGAAGTTTTGTATTTTGTCCTTTACTTTATTTTCTCCTTACATACAGAGACACATGGCACTGCAGCAAGCAGAAACCAAGGCTCAGGACTTGAAAGGTCACTGACCAAGCTCTAGTAGATAAAAATCAGAAGATCCAAAGTAAAAGGCGAAGGGAGACTGTGGCTCCAGACAATCCAAGATAAACAGACAAAAGGGAACAAGGAGAATGAAAGAGTAATTTTGTATAAATGTCAGGGAAGTCAGAGGGAGAAATAATGATTAAGCGTAAAGAACAAATGCGCCAGGACTCTCAGAAAATATGAGACAAATTGAAAGGTTGACACAAAGAAGTAGACCCACTCTGTATGAGGTTAGGGATGATGGAATTTAAAGGGAAACTAAACAGACAACATCAATTGGTGGGTGCTGAGATAAGAGGAAGCAAACTACTCTTAACAGACAACATACCTGCTGCTTATGTGTTTGGCTAAAAAGAGAAAATGTTGTTCTATTCACAATGAAGTTAATCACAGTATCCTAGATGACTGCTGAAAAAAAATTATATGTCTTATCTATGTATTTAATGGCTTCATCCTGGTTGTTTTTGTGTCTGTAAGAGCTATCAGAGATTTATTAACCCTGTCTAGTCTGGTTGTTGTATTTTTTTAAAGTTGTTGTAGCTTAATGCATTTGAAATATCTCTGGAGAAAATTATAGTAAGATTGTCCTAAGAAGAAATCATAACAAACACATGGTTCAGCTGTTCAAATGCAATTATTTCAGTTTGTAGCAGTATCCTTCTACATCGAGAGTGTTATAACTTTGATATTCAAGGTGGATAAAAATTAGGTCTGTCAATTAAAACCTGAAGTTTCCTTTTTCTTTCCTATGTGGCTATAAGATCCTGTTGTTGGACTGCAGTTTGAGAACTTTTCTTTGAAAGAAAAATGTTGTTGATTTGCATGAGTGTTCAGGGCGTGTGTTTGAGTGTGGAAGCCTACCAGTCTGCCTTTGTTTGGGCTAAACAGGTTAAGGTTCTTAAGAATGTGCCTTATTATATTTCAGAAGTTAAAAAAGATAATAAGTAAGTTAACTGATATGAAGAGTTATAAATAAAGTATTTTTTAAAGAATCATTTCAAGAATCACGATTACTGGCCAGAATTATGATTCCAGGATATTCTGATAAATATTTGGATTTTTAAAATCTAGATACAAAATTCATATATCTTTATAATGGTTTTTCTTTTATATTTGATCGTGTAAAGTAGGAGTTTGGAGTGATTATGATTAGTTATGCATTGGAATGATCTTGAGTTAGAAACCATGCAAAGTTTAAAGATTTGAGGATTTTGTTCCTCAGAAAGAGAATGAATTTTAAATTTGGATACTGCTAATTGCAACTTGTAAATATATGGTCTGTATATGATACAGTGGGTTCAAAGTGTTAAAATGAAGAAAATTTGAAAATATCGACTGGAGAATGAAGTTGAAAAAATTGAGAATGATGCATATGCTTGAATTGGAGATTGTTTCGTGCTACCCCTTTGGAGAAACAGACAAATAGAAGTTAACTGTTTCCCTAAACAAAAATAAGATTTCATTCAACTGGATTACACATTGTGCCTCAAGCACAATTAGTCTTTTATCACTTTTGTTTAGAAGTGAATCAAAAGTCCCAGAATTTCAATAATTTGATCAGTCACTTATAAGGATTTTGGAATTGTATAAATAAATTAAATTCATTAGAGTTTAATGAGATTATCTGAAAATAATAGAAAAAGATACATGATGTTGATGACTTCAGTGGATATGAAAGAAATGTTTCAGTTGAAGAGAAATAAATTACATACTGGAGGGAACCTGGTAGACCAATGATATTTATTTAAATTTGGATGAATTCAGATGCAAAAGGTGTAGCTTAATTTAGCAAATTACTGTTGAAGAAACCAAAATAAGATGTTATCTGAGATGATAAAAAAACAAGCAAGATCAGCCAGAAATGTTTGATTTCGATTTTAAATGTACTATATTAATAATTTATTGGACTGTAATTTTTTTCCAAGGCATCTAAATGAGATAGAATAGTAACTGGTGGAATATGTAAAATTGTATGAGGGGCATGTTGTGGTGCAAAAGACATTTCGAGGGAAGGAGACTGGAATTGATTCCCAAACCAATCATTGACATATATGAGTACAGAGATGTGGAATTGAGTTGTTTAGGTTTCACCGCCTAATAGGCTCCCATTCTTAGTTGCATGGATAGCAATGTAAAGTGCCATTTTTGAAGGGGAAATTTTGTCATGGTTTATTAATATCTGTTTGAAAATATTGACTAAATATGAAATCAACAGTACTTTGTGTCAGCTGAGGTGTGGTCCATTTTATCTTGCAATGAGATTGGTACTTTACTGTCAGAAACGCCACACATAGTGTTAACTCCAGCTCTATGACACCCATTCTTTGTTTACTAACAGAAATGTCAGCGCAGATCTGCTAACTGCTTTGTTTCAGGTAAATCTCCAGATTCATGGCAGCCACTGGGTAGCAGTAACAGTCTCCTGGTAGTACTAGCAGCCTGAGAGATGCCCATTGTGTACATTGGCAAGAGTACCTGCTTGCATTCTGGGTAGAACATGTAACCACCCTATGGAGAAAAAAATAGATAACTGCTAAAGGCACCCAGTGATTCAAGAGGTGTTGTTGGAACAGTAAGCTCAGTTAGCTGGAATGTTAGTTTACGATTTAGTGTGAACAGTACATGTTCAATTCATGCACCACTGAGGCTACCATGATGTTTCTTCATTCTCAACCTTTCCTGTCACCTAAAATGCATTGACCCTCAGGTATTCTACCACTAGCCACCTTTTTCAAATGAGAAAACAGCCCTATGTTCTCCTGAGACTATGCAACTTATGGGAATGAGTTTCACAATTTCACTAAGATGGACTAATTTTGTCTTCCTTTCAACATGAACCATTACTTGGAGAACTATATTGTTAAGAACTGTACATTCACAGTATTAATTGGTTGGGATGTTCTGATGTAGGATGTTTTAATGTAGTAATATAAGGTTTTTGGAAGTTGACACAGTGTCTACTGTTGTGTTGCTGACTTAAGAGTAGCATAAGGATGGGAAATCCAAAGTTGATTGTTATGTGAATACATTAGGAATAACCTATAAGTTAACTAGTTAAAGGTCAACCAGTTAAAGGTCAACTGTGGTTAACACCCTGAATTAATTGCCTGGGTAGAGCATAAATTTAATCATCTGATTTCTGACTGGAAGAATCATATAGCTCTTGGGTTAAGGAGCTATAAGAATAGAAAGAAACAGAATATGTTTTGGTCACACTAATTCAGTCCTAAATTCAAGACACATCTTGAGTATAAACAATCATAGTTCATGAGCGGTCTAATGAGTGCTATAAGGGCTTGGACAGAATACATACTCATAGTCACAGGTTTATAAGAAGCACAGCTAGTAAAAAGGTTCACTCAATTTACTGTTTCAAAACATAATTGATAAAATAGAATTAGATGGTGAGAATATCCATTTTGGAATGGTGGACAGCTTATGCACACTGAGGATAGTGGCCCGAATTTGAATAATCCAGAACCAGTAAACTATGCAGTATTGGTGTCTCACCCAGCTCAGAGAAATGGTGCAGTCATATCCCATCCAAACAAATTGTAAAATTGCTTCCTAGTTTTTGATGGGATTGGTACTACCATAACACCAAGCACCCAGCCTCATACTGTGCACCAAGTTGAAGATAAAAGATCTGACTATGTTATGTACAATGACATACTACCACATGCAGTCTCAGAAGAAGATAGTTTAGTGAGAAGTAACTTGGAGGACTAATTAGATCAGATTCACTACAGTGTGGGAACAGGCCCTTTGACCCAACAAGTCCACATTGACCTTCTGAAGAGTAACCCACCTAGACTCAATTCCCTCTGACTAATGCACCTAACACTATGGGCAATTTAGAATGGCCAATTCACCTGACTGGCACAAATTTGGATTGTGGGAGGAAACCAGAGCAAACCCACATAGACACGGGGAGAATGTGCAAACTCCACACAGACAGTTGCTCAAGGCCAGAATCGAACCAGGGTCCCTGGTGCTGTGAGGCAGCAGTGCTAACCACTGAGCCACCATGCCGCCTAAGACAATATTGCTAAGAACTGCATTTTCATAGTATTAACCATTTCGGATGTACTGATGTTGAAGGGTGCAGCACCCCTCAAGTTGATGTAATATGTTCTCATAGAGTACAATATGACCTTGAGATAACCTGGGAATTTAACAAAATTAAGGCAGAGGCCAATGTATCATGGAAGTAATTGATGCCAGCAATAAACCAACACAGAACTTATCATTTTGGGGGAGAATACTGTGTAAGAGCAATCAAAGTTTTTAAGTTACACGAATAAAATCTGTGAGATACCCAAACTAATCTGCTTTAGCCTTGAAATCTGGGTACAGATTGGATTCAAGCAACTTATCAACATCTGCCAGCTAAGCTCTATGGCCATCGGGGTGACCTCCGGGATAATGTCACAATGTTCAACCATGAGATACAACCTCTGCCGGAGCACCTACTGAGACAGCACAAAGACATTGATAGATCTCCTTTGATTTCTCCAAACTGTGGCAGAAGTATTGGATAATTTAAAAAAAAATACATTGAGAACGTCATTTTGTTGCAGGATTTGAGGAACTGTGCACTTAGTGTTTACTCCATCTTTGGATGCAGATCATTTGTGAATAATCGTACAACTATAATCATTTTGTAGCTGCCTCCTGAAGCCTATGGCTGAACATAGAGACAGCTGACTCAGTGGCTTGGCAATGCTAAGATCAAACAAGCAAGAGCAGGGTGCTATGCTTAAAGGGACTCAGTTGTAGGCAATAAAACCCAGGCTCCAACCTATCAGTAGAATACAGGTTGAACAGTGTGAAGTGCAAGTTAAGAGCATAGGGATATGAGACAGCTGCAGAGCCCAGAGATTCTCACTACATCCTTAGGAAAGTGTATCCTGGTACGTCACCTCCTGGCTCAGAGTTCTGTCCAGTGCCATCAGGCAGGACTTGGTTGAGAGAATTGATTAAGATTGATACTTAAATGCATATTAATGGACAAATGTAGCAATGAACAATTTTTCAAAGCATGATGGGCAAAGTAGCTGAGACTGTAAAAATGGTACGATGAGTTTCCGTTGCCATGGGAACCTATCTAAGAATGTATTTTGTAAAAGGTAATGACCTTTGCAAGGTTGAGTAACAACATTGAGGGATAAGGGAATAGATGGGGAGATGTTCAGCCACTGCAATAATAGTACTTCAAAGAGTTATTGAAAAGATGAAAGGAACATCTGCAAAGCTGGCATAGTTTTGTTCATTCATAAACATTTGTGATGTAAGTGCTAAGATAATCAATGACAAATAACCTGTAAAAATGTTGAAATGAAATGTGAGAATTAAGACTTAAACATTGCTAAGAGTTTGAAGTTTTTCATCTTGCATCCATCAGAATCAAGATACAAGAAATAAACTTTAAAAAAATGAGATTTTTTTATTTAGAATGAGAAACGATGTTGATTCGTTGGGCCATAACTGACACAGAGACGCTGGAAGACAGTTAACTGTCAAACTCAATTCTCAGACCAGGCAAGGAGATTCTGATTGGTCAGCTATTTAGAGTCATAGAGATGTACAGCACAGAAACAGATTCTAAGCTCAAACTCGTCCATGCCAACCACATATCCTAAATTAATTTAGTCCCATTTGCCAGCACTTGGTCCATATCCCTCCAAATCTTTCCTATTTATGTACCCATCCATATGTCTTTTAAATGTTGTAATTGGACCATCCTCCACCACTTCCTCTGGCAGCTCATTTCATACATGCACCACCCTCTATATGAAATAATTACCCCTTAGGTCCCTTTTAAATATTTCCCCTCTCACCTTAAACCTATGTCCTCTGGTTCTGGACTCCCCTATCCCAGGGAAAAGACCTTCTCTATTTCCCCTATGCATGCCCCTCATGATTTTATAAATCTCTATAAGGTCACTGCTTAGTCTCTATGGGGATGCAGCAGAGTTTGGCTATCTTTTGAAAATGATGTAATGTATGTACAAATTCCTTTGCCAACATAAAACAGGGTCCATTGTATTTATGCATGGAGCTTTTACAACCCACAAATGCACCACACTGCAAGCATGGCTCATGACTTTAAGTTGGCTTCTGGTATAACTGTTAGCACAGCCAAGAATATTTTATAAATGAGTTCTGATAGCAGAATCACTCAAGTGGTAGATATACTTTTCTGAGGCTTGTCAGCCCACACGTCATGCTGTCAGCTGTGAATAGTTAATGGGATGTATTGTGTGAAAGGTCAACCTGCCATAAGGAAGGAGAGGATCAAATATGAAGGTCAGCTAGCCAGTAATATTAGAAATGATAGTAAAAGTTTCTTTCAATATATAAGAAACAAACGACAGGCAAAAGTAGACATTGGGTCACTTCAAACTGATGCTGGAAACCTATTGATGGGACATAAGGAAATAGTGGGAGAACTTAATAAGTACTTTGCGTCAGTCTTCACAGTGGAAGACATGAGTAATATCCCAACAATTAAAGGGAGTCAGGGGGCTGAGTTGAGTATGGTTGCCATTACAAAAGAGAAAGTGCTAGAAAAGCTAAAAGGTCTTAAAATTGATAAATCTCCTGGCCCCGGTGGGCTACATCCTAGAGTTCTGAGGGAGGTGGCTGAGGAAATAGCGGAGGCGTTGGTTGAGATCTTTCAAAAGTCACTGGAGTCAGGGAAAGTCCCAGATGATGGGAAGATCGCTGTTGTAACCCCCTTCTTCAAGAAAGGATCAAGATAAAAGATGGAAAATTATAGGCCAATTAGCCTAACCTCGGTTGTTGGTAAAATTCTAGAATCCATCATTAAGAATTTAGGTTTCTAAATTCTTGGAAGAGCAGGGTCGGATTAGAACAAGTCAACATGGATTTAGTAAGGGGAGGTCGTGTCTGACAGACCTGTTGGAATTCTTTGAAGAGGTGACAAGTAGGTTAGACCAGGGAAACCCAGTGGATGTGGTCTACCTAGACTTCCAAAAGGCCTTTGATAAGGTGCCACACGGGAGGCTGCTGAGCAAGGGCCCATGGTGTTCGAGGTAAGCTACTGGTATGGATTGAGGATTGGCTGTCTGACAGAAGGCAGAGAGTTGGGATAAAAGGTTCTTTTTTGGAATGGCAGCCGGTGACAAGTGGTGTCCCGCAGGGTTCAGTGTTGGGCCGCAGCTGTTCGCATTATATATTAATGATCTGGATGAAGGGACTGGGGGAATTCTAGCGAAGTTTGCCGATGATACAAAGTTAGGTGGACAGGCAGTTAGTACTGAGGAAGTGGGGAGGCTGCAGAAGGATCTAGACAGTTTGGGAGAGTGGTCCAGGAAATGGCTGATGGAATTTAATGTGAGCAAATGCGAGGTCTTGCACTTTGGAAAAAAGAATACAAGCATGGACTACTTTCTAAACAGTGAGAAAATTCGTAAAGCCAAAGTACAAAGGGATCTGGGAGTGCTAGTTGAGGATTCTCTAAAGGTAAACATGCAGGTTAAGTCCGTGATTAAGAAAGCGAATGCAATGTTGTCATTTATCTCAAGAAGATTGGAATATAAAAGCACCGTTGTGCTACTAAGACTTTATAAAGCTCTGGTTAGGCCCCATTTGGAGTACTGTGTCCAGTTTTGGTTCCTACACCTCAGGAAGGACATACTGGCACTGGAGCATGTCAAGCGGAGATTCACATGGATGATCCCTGGAATGGTAGGTCTAACATATGAGGAACGGCTGAGGATCCTGGGATTGTATTCATTGGAGTTTAGAAGATTAAGGGGAGATCTAATAGAAACTTATAAGATAATACATGGCTTGGAGAGGGTGGACGCTAGGAAATTGTTTCCGTTAGGCGAGGAGACTAGAACCCGTGGACACAGCCTTAGAATTAGAGGGGATAAATTCAGAACAGAAATGCGGAGACATTTCTTCAGCCAGAGAGTGGTGGGCCTGTGGAATTCATTGCCGCAGAGTGCAGTGGAAGCTGGGACGCTAAATGTCTTCAAGGCAGAGATTGATAAATTCTTGATGTCACAAGGAATAAAGGGCTACGGGGAGAATGCAGGTAAGTGGAGTTCAATCAGCCATGATTGAATGGCGGAGTGGACTCGATGGGCTGAATGGCCTTACTTCTGCTCTTATGTCTTATGGTCTTATGGGATGTTGGTCCACAAAGTTAATATCACACGGATATTGGAATTCGTATATCCCACTACTCATCTGTGTGGTAAGCAAAACATTCTTTTGGCTTGATGATAGCATCCTATTAGTGCTAGACTATCAACATGCCAATTGTGTTTCAGGGAGAGATCTTGGTGGACATTTTACTTAATCTGTCACCAGCATATGCTAAATAAGATCTCCAATAATTGTGTCCGAGTTTTGAAGTGGCTGAATGATCTATCAGAACATTCCATTATTAGTTCTGAAAAGCTAATTTTATATTTTATTATTCATTCATGGGATGAGGGCATCGTTGGATCAGCAGCATTTGTTGTTCATCCTTAATTGCCCAGAGGGCAGTTAAGAGTCAACCACATTACTGTGCCTCTGGAATCACATGTAAACCAGCGCAGGTAAGGATGGCAGTTTCCTTCACTGAAGAACATTAGTGAACCAGATGGGTTTTTCGGACAATCGACAATGGATTCATGGTCATCATTAGACTTTTAATTCCACATTCTTAAATGTAAAATGTAAAATTTCTGCATTTTGGTTACATTTTAATTGAGTTTGTTTACATTGTGTAGCTTACAGTTTATGTCATTTGGCTTCAGCTTAAGTTCAATAGTTATCTCATTTTTCACAAAAAGTGAAGGATATTAAGTGTTTTTAAAATTCTGGTTTCTTTTTACATAAATGTTTCAATTGTGTCTATCTGCTGACCTGTTTAATTGACAATGTTGCTGTTTTTAGTCAAGACATTCCTTTTTCTTTGGTGCCAGATTCAAACTGTTTTCATGAAAGGGAGGAAAACACACCACAGAGGTTACGAGATCTTTAATGGTAGCTTTTATTAAGATCATTAGTCAGTATGGTTGCTCCATGACTGAATGGTAAATCCAGCCCAACAATTGTTCAGAGAAGAATGTTGTACACGTAATGGCAAATATCATGAATAGCAATCAAATTAGTGAGGTTAAGAGTTTCACACTCCCAAATGCACGCACAATGATCCTTTTGTTTGACTGACATTACTTTTCCCAGCACAAGGTAACTTCCTCTGCACTCAGGTCATTTCTATTTATTATGTACTGTACCTTCACCTGGATGGATTGCAGTATTTTCCATTGAACCAGCCAAAGAACTGAACTGGATGCACTGGGATTTGTTGTCCAGCAGCTGACCAGAAGGAACGACATGGACTGCTTTCAGTTGCCCAGGATTTGTACCATTTATGACCAACATCTGTGTATTACCTTTCAGCTGATACAAAACCTATACAATAAGTGGAAAATAAATTATCACAATGTTTCAAGATATCCAAATTAGTTGAATCTTTAATGTCATTTAAATGTAAATACAAATTCGAACTCATCTTGGACTCATTCTACAAAAAAGCAACTTCCATCCCTCATCACTATGCCATCAAGAAGCCTATCCTTCTTCTTAATCATTTATTGTGTGAAGAATTTTCAAACTTAAATGTATGTTTGCCAACTGCAAGTTGGCCTGTTTTCTTAGTGTTCTTCTTTAATAGAAAGAGTTGAAGTAAATTTAATTCAACTAACTATTTCATGGAAAAGTCCTGACTAAAGTTGCAAATACAGAATGACAGGTAGAAAGTAGTGATTACACATAAATGTTATGTTGAGATCTAACATCATTCGGCATGGGACCTGCTCTCTGGTGTCATTGAAGTTCTTGTGGGACAGTTACTCTTCTCAGAGACTACTAACACCAACAGATTCCTGCACTTTGTATGCAGAGAAAACAATGGGACTAACAGGCATTTAAAGACTACAAAAATGTGGTTATTTAGTATAGGCCCTATTAAAATGAGCAAATGAATTAATAATTCAGTTTATGATTATGAAAGGCATTAAAATTGATCCAGTCTTGCTACATCAACATCCTGTCTCGTCTGAGTCTCAGTATGTAAAACAATCAGGCACACAACTCAAATTAATTTTTCCTCCTTAAAGATACCAAAGCAGTGACCATGTGTCACTTGCACAATCAATTGTATTAGCGCATTCCATGAATTTGGGGCATTCTAATTCATGGAGTTTGATAACACACCAGGCAGGGAATTTACCTTCTAACTGATTGACTGGGATAGGCAGGAAATCTATTTCATGACTGAATCCAATCTAAATCATGTAAGCACAAGGCAAAATGCTGTTTTGAGTGAAAACATCAAACATTCTGAAATGAAACAAGTTATAGACCACCCGTAATGAAGGTCAGAGTGCCAAATCTATTTTATCTACCTGATGGGTTGCTTTCCAAATATTTGCAGTTCAACAGAGATAGTTACCCAGGCACAAATGCTTACGGTCCATGTCCAATCACTTACCTGGCATAGGTTGTGGCTGGAAATAGGGAAATCGCATACAGGCGGATGGAAAGGTTGAAGAACAGCAGTTAATGGTCTTAAGGGTTGCTGAAATGAAGTAAATATAGAGATATATTAAGGGTAATTGTTGCTTGTGATTATTTGTTAATCAATCCCACTACTTTATCTATGTGAGTGCTGCCTAATTGTATTTATTTATGGTGTATGATCACATGTTTAGAGGAGTTAGGTCTTTCAACAAAATTTCACTGCACGTATCCCCAACCTTCACCCATTGCCAAAAGTTCTTATAAGTGCATCCCCTTGTGCAGGGCATTCCCAATAATTGGACTTAAATCTATCCAAATACTAAACGTATTAACATTGAAAAGTCAGCTGGCACCCTGTGTTAATGTCAGTAGGAATTGCACACTCTACATTGCCTGACTATTCAATGAGGGTAGGCCATGCTTTCTTTCTTTGATTCAAATCTGGCTGCAGGAAATTTGACTTTATCGGAACAGAGACAACTTGCCAGCAAACTATATGTATGATTTGTCTTCTTCTGCAATAAGTGTAGTTCTAATTGACACAAGCTGTGATATCATTAGCAAATTGCAGTCATTGGCATAGGCTTCAACTGCTGGATGAAGAAGGTGAGAAAGAAATGAATAATCTTTCAGGATAAAACAATGAAGCAAGATTTGTCATGTATCACACCACCCAGACATCAACCTTGTTACCTTCAAGAGTTTTCTTGAAATGCTGACATGTATTATCGTTTAAGAAATTCCATAAAATCCATTTCCAATAATATGGACACATTTATTAATAAGTAGAATTCAATTATTTATTAGTTCCCAATACATAATCTGTCACTTTGCCCACTATAACATTTTTTATGTGAGATGTAGGGGTAAGATTTCAGAAATTAGTTGCACAGAGTCTGAAACATGTATCAGGCATTTGGACTAGCAGAATTGAATGGTAACTATTGATAGTGCAGATTCCTGATGAAGAGCTTATGCTCGAAAAGTCGACTCTCCTGCTCCTTAGCTGCTGCCTGACAGGCTGCGCTTTTCCAGTACCACACTCTTCAACTCTGATCTCCAGCATCTGCAGTCCTTATTTTTTTCCCCTATTTTTAAACTCCAAGCCGCTAGCAATAAAGGCCAAAATTCCATTACCTTACTGATTACTTGCTATGCAAACCTTTTGTGTTTCATGCATAAGAATGCCCATGCATAAGATCACTCTGCCTTGCAATTGTTGTTTTGGAATTTCTCTACATTTAGATAACAGTTTGCCTTTTGATTCTTCCTACCAAAGTGCATGACTTCACATTTCACTACAATCAAACTCCAACGGCCAGGTTTTTGCCCACTCACTCAACCTATTTATATTCTCTGCTGATTCCTTATGTTGTCATCACAATATGGCTCTCACCTCTTTTTCTGTCATTAGCACATTTGAATACACATGCTGTTTAACTATTAAATTAACAGGGTTGATATCTATTTGATAAATTAAATCATAAGGATGTGAATGCACAAATGGCCAAATGTTGTATCGGTCATAGTGACAGAAATTACCGAGGGACTAGTACTGCCTCTGAGCGGAGAACTCTGCTCCATGGAGAGGTGACGTGGTGGTGAGATCTGTCTGTTGATTTCATCCGTCAAGACATCAGATATCGGGATGTCCTCTTTAGATTCAGTGGCAATGCTTGCCACAGCCTCCCTTATCTCTGCCTAAAATCAACAACCAGTTATTATTAACTTTGCATCATTAGCAACATTAGTAGCACATTCACTGAACATTTCCAGGGTCAAAACTTCAATTCTTTAAGGAACATAAATATACATCAATATTCTAAGTGAGAGTTACCTCTTATCTACTTTCCAAATTCTTTTTCCCTACTCTGACCTCATTTAGTGACTTGAAAATTGTCACAACACATCAGTGAAAACTCAGTTAACAGGGTTCGAGGACTTAAGAACCTGTTAGAGTGTGAGGATAGCTGCCATTATTCGGTAAGAGGGTTCATGGTAGCCACTGTTGCCTCAGAGTTTACAACTCCTATCTTGTTGTACATGGTGGTACGTTACAAAGATTTGAGGAAATTCCAATCTAATTCCCAGTTGCAAAATGGAACACTGCATATACTTAAAGTCTAAAATAAAGCAGAAATTTCCAGAAATACTTAGTGGATCAAGCAAAAGCTATGGAGATAACATTTCAGATCAATGACCCTATTATTTGAAGTGGAAAATATTAGAGAAATTATTACTGTTGTGATTTTTTTTCTGATGAGTTAGAATTAGGGTTAGGGTTAGGTTCTGATGCAACTTCATGGACTTGAACATTAAGTTTGTTTCTCTCTTCTGTTGCTTCCTGACCTGATGAATACTGCCAGCATTTTCTGCTTTGAATTCACAACAGCTTTGAACTCTCACATCACCTCTGATAATACAGCTAATTATATTCCATTTATAGCTTGACTGGTAGAAACCACAAGATATAGCTGTGGGAAATGGAAAAATGCCAAACTGGTAAGTAGGAACAACTCTTTTTGAGGTTGCCGCTGAAGTACATTGTTGGAACAGATTAAAATGAACTCAATGCTGCATCTAACTTTGTTTCAGCTGAATAATAGTGTTTGATGCCAATAATGGGCTACTGAAAGGAAAATCTTACAATCGATGGCTCTCATGACCCTTAGTTTGGCACAAGATTCAAGCTGATTTTAAATTATTTAGCAAACATTTAAATTATATTGTTTGTTTGCAGAAAAAGTATGTTTAAATCACATCAAGTTGCATTGTCTGTTGTATGCCAGTGGCAGACTTGTAACAAATGCCTGGCTCATTAGTGCCATTTATGAATCTGAAATAAATTTGGTAAAGCTCATTTTCATGTCACAAATATTCCTCTTTTACGTTTATAAACTTGATATATCAAGTAATTGTGATATCTTCCCAGAGAACTACCTTAGTACTTAATGATATTTGCTATCTCTATTGGTATTCAGTACTGGAAAGAGTTGTTTGATGTTATTCATTGCCACCAGTCCTCCTTTTCTTTGCTTTGTTTGGGTCTATATAATAATTAATGGTAGAGGATATGCCATCTTAGAGTATTCACAGAAAAGCCCTGTTCTTAGATATCATGAAGGTTTATTGCATGGTAGTGATAAGTGCAACTACATTTGATCAAACACAATTATCAGGACCTTGGGGAACTAGTACAGATATATCTACTTCCTCTGAAAACAAAATAGAACACCTTGCTTCCACCAGATGGAGCCAACCTAACATGAACATGAACATTTAACATGAGTCTTATACTTCATTTCCCTCAAAGCGTTTACCTCATGGTGAACCGGTTATACAATCATGTATATAACGATATGACAGTTACTGCTACCCCTCCCCCCATGTCTTTGACTTTACAAATTCAGATGGTCTGGATGTTTCACACATTTCTCAGATCACACCCTCTTCATACTTGGAAGACCTGATGAAGGAGCATCGCTCTGAAAGCTAGTGTGCTTCCAATTAAACCCGTTGGACTATAACCTGGTGTTGTGTGATTTTTAACTTTATACTTGGAAGAGTAGTGTGTCTTTTGTTTGAGGACTATTGACAGCGGCTATCCTCTGCGATAAGGTTAGGGTTAGTGCTTAGCAAAATTTTTAATTGTTTTGGATGTTTACATGGACGACATGCTTTAAATCATGGCACAAGACAATATTTGTGACATGCCAGTGACAGCTTTAGATCCAAAGTTATTTAGTGTTGTTTTGATTCTGAAATAGATTTGCTAAAGCTTATTTTCAGGCCTCTTTTAAGTTTGAAAACATTATGCCAAGTAATTTCACTTCTTTGCTGCAGCATCTATGAATTCTCAAATATCTTGTGTGGAAGATGTTGCTGTTGGCTCATTATCTGGAAGATCATTAGTGCTCTGAATTTCCTTCCTGCAAAGCAACTGTAATGCTGAGAAAAGTACTTTCTTACTGAGAGCATCCTGGATTCTGGATCAGGTAACTGCTTCCTGATTTGGAAATGATAGACTTTTTTTTGCAGTACTCTATTTGCTTAGACCACCAGTTTCTTCTTCTTAACCGTGTCTTGAATCTGTGGACATTGGTCTGGCTCCAGGGAGTCATATGCAGCTTAGTTCCCTTGATTTGCTATTCAAACTGGACATCTTTATTATCTTCTGCAGTTGTTGATGAGTGAAATAGATTTTCTCACACTCTCAGTCATGTTAGTGAAAACTGGTTGCTGACTCATTACTATCTTTATTGCTGGCATTGACAATTCTGCAGTATCAAGTTGTTAATCAAATGTTTTGCTGTCTCAACAACACCAATTTAAAAACTACTGAATGAAATCAAGTCTGTTGTACTGCTGATTCTTGTTCTCAGTATTAGTTTCTTTTGGTGAACATTGCTGAGTTTTACCTTATAATCTGTCTGCAGTGACGCAGATGTATTTTCCAGACCTGCCAATCCTTGATAATCACAGATTTCACAATGACATTTTAAATATCTTTTAAGACCTGTGACGAACATACCACTGACTGCTAATGCTTAACTGTACCCAACCTATTCTTAATCATACGTCTTCCCAAAACAAAGGGATAGCTAATCTTTTGTCACACACAAGTGAATAATCAATGATTGTGAAATGCTAAAATATGTGTTCTTGGCCAACCTGCTGGACTTTGGTCTGGCCGTCCAGCAACACAATACTGATTAATAGTAACACAGTCACTCCTTTGATCTTGTCGAATTTAGTTGAATGTTCCTTAGCTGGCTTGCCACTATTTCTTCTCAGTCCATTGAAACATTTTATGCTATTATGTATAATCTCAACAGATTTGTTCTTATTAGGTTCTGCCATGAGTTAAGGCAGCCCTATGAAATCAGTGCCTGTGATAAAGGTAATGTTGTGTCAGCAACAACCAAAATAGTGACTGCCCAGTTCTTCTAGTGTCTCCCCACTTCCATCACACTCTTGACTTGTGCCTTGTAGATGGTGGACAGGCTTTGGGGAGCCAGGATATGAGTTACTTGCTGCAGTAAACCTAGCCTCTGACCTGCTGTCATGGCCACTGTGTTTATGTGGCAAGTCCAGTCAAATTCCTGGTCAATGGTAAACCCAAAGATGTTGCTGGTAGGGGATTCAGTGATGATAACACCAATGAATGTCAAGGGCAGTAGATAAATTGTCTCTTACTGGAGAAGTTCATTTGTGTGGAGCAAATGTTACTGGCATTTGTGCGGAGCAAATGTTACTTGCCACTTGTTAGCCCAAGCCTGGATATTGTCCAAATCTTGTTGCATTTGAAAATGGACTGCCTCAGTAACAAAGGAGTTGTAAATGGTACTGAATATGTGCAATAATTGGCAAACATCCCCACTTCCTACCTAATGATGGAGGGCAGGTAATTGATAAAACAGCTGAAGATGGTTGGGCCTTGGACACTAACCTGAGGAACTCCTGCAGAGATGTCCTACAGCTGAGATGACTGACCTCCAAAAACCACAACCATCTTCCTGTGTGCCAGGTATGACTCTAACCAGTGAAGAGTTTGCCCCAATATCCATTGATTCTCGTTTTGGTATGGTACCTTAATGCCACAATTGGTTGAATGCGGCTATCACTTTTGCCTCACCTCTGGAATTCAGCTCTTTTGCACATGTATGAGCCAAGGTCTTAATGAGGTCAGGAGCTGAGTGGCCCTGGCAGAACAAAAACTAGGTGTGTCACTGTGCAGGTTATTGCAGAGCAGATGTTGCTTGATAGCACTAGTGATGACATCTTCCATCACTTTACTGATGATTGAGAGTAGACTGATAATTAGCTGTAAATGCCTGGGTTCGATTTGTCCTATTTTCTGTGTACAGGATACACCCTGGCAATTTTTCACATTGTTGGGCAATATAATATTTTTTTACATATAGGGTGCTCAGTGAATGAATGAACTTCCTGAGGGAGGTGTTGGATGTGGGCACAATTACAATGTTTATAAGACATTTGGATAAATAAATGAAAAGGGAAGATATGGACCAGGAGCAGGGAGGTGGATCCTGTTTAGTTTGGGATTATGTTCAGCATGGACTGGTTGGAATGAAGGGTCTGTTTCGTTGCTGTATGATTTTATGCACTGGAGCAGTTTGGCTAGGGACTGGCAAGTTGTAGTGTACAAGTCTTCAGTACAATTACTAAAATGTTGTCAGGACTCAGTCTTTGCAGTATCCATTTTCTCGATATAAAATGGAGTGAATCAAATTGGCTGAAGACTGGTATCTGTTTTGCTGGGAGCCACTGAGAGAGGCTGAGATGGATCATCCACTTGGCACTTGTGACTCAAGATTGCTGCAAATGCATCATCCTTATCTTTTGCACTGGTGTGCTGGGCTCTTCCATTATTGAGGATGGGGATATTTGTGGAGCTTCCTCCTCCAGTGAGTTGTTTAATTGTCCACCACCATTCATGATTGGTAGAACTACAGAACTTAGATTTGATCTGCTGGCTGTGGGATTGCTTGGCTCTATCACTTGTTGCTTATGCTGTTTGGCATGCAAGTAGTCCTGTTTTGTAGCTTCATCTGATTAACACCTCAGTTTTACGTATGCCTGGTGCTTCTCCTGGTATGCTCTCCTGCACTTTCCATTGAACAAGGGTTGATCCCCTGGCTCGATGGTAATGTTTGAGTGGGGGATAGCCAGGATATGAGGGTAGAGATTGTGCTGGAGTACAATTCTGCTGCTGTTGATGACCCACCTTACCTCATGGATGTCCAGAATTGAGTTGCTACATTTATTTGAAGTGCGTTCTATTTAGCACAGTTATAGTGCCACACAGCATACTGGAAGATATTCTCAACGTGGAGACAATATTATGGCCCAATCAATGTTCATAGGAATGTTACCTAAGGCCTTTCGTTTTTAATCCACAAACAACCAAGAGTGAATAAGAATGCATAAAAACGACTGCAATGTGATTATTTCATAGGATGTAATTCTCCTGTATGGTTTACAGGAGAATCTTAAATAACAAATCCAATCTCTCTGGGCTGCCCATGAGACTAAAGTCTCATCTGTTGTTCTCAAAATGGATACCAGCTTCTGGATTCTTTCTACTTTCACTTTGTCATGCAGTTCAGGGAGAAGGTTGGTGTTGCCAAGGGAATATGACGGAGTTACATAAAATCTGGAAATACTTAGTGTTGTCTCATGAAATGAGATTTATACTTACTGATTGCTCAGGTAATTCCATACCGTTCTTGTAGGAAGCAGTCACTCCAGTGCAGCAGTCTAATTCAAAATATTGAAAAATTTAATCAACACTGGAAATGCAGAAAACAAAAATGAATCAATACATAAGTGCAATAAAAGTCAGCCATGAAAAATAAACATTCAAATCCTCAGCTCAGATTTCCCTCTAGGTTCAGAGGTATGCTTTGTTGCACAAATGGCCACAATTCATTTGGGAAGAAATCTGACTTTCCTCCATATTTGTGTCTGTGCCATTTTCTGCTGACCTTTTTTGTGAGCCTCCTGTTCAAAATGGACAACCATTCCTGCTGATGTTAGGATCTCCATTTTAGATGGAGAATGAAAATAAGACTTCTTCTCACATACACAATTCCTGTCAGCTGGGTGCCCATTATAAGGATGTCAGTTTTGAGAGTTTGTGAAGAAAACAGAAAGCCTGCACTAACATTTTGAAAGCCAAATGTAAGATGTTTAAAGACAGTCAAAGATCACTATTCTATGTTGTATTGTATTGTTGATGTGTTTTATTGCAGTAATTCATCATAGAGATTTGTCCTTTAAAGTTACATTGTCCATTGTTCACATACATTACAATGAATTCCTAATACAGGAAGCACTATCATGCAGCAAAAAATGTTATAAAATATGCTGTCAGCTGTCTTGTAATCTGTTCCACTGTAATTTAAATGACATTATGCCAGTCTAATGGACAACCTCAGTCTCTTCTTTTGCTGCCATGTTGCTTCTATGTTAATGCCCATCAGCTCAATTAGCTGCATTTGGAATGAGCTACATTGATGCCAGTGCACTGTCATGATCATAGAGAGTGGTGTTGTGTGTTCAATTCATCTAACCTACTTGTGCTGGTCATTTTCAATAGTTTACAAAGAGGGCCAGTTAAATGGTTCCAATTAAGCCTTTAAAAATCTGAACCAGCATGCTTCTCAGAGAAGGAAGCAGTCATTGCCACCACTCCAGACCTTCTCCATCATATCTTGATTGTATTGATGTCCTGGTTTGCCACTACCACTAGGTTCCACACATCATGTATCCGTCTTTCATTGTGTGAGTTGTGGACTCCACAGAAAACCTTTCGTCAAATAATCGAGAATCCCCAATTCATCTGACTTTCAACTTAGGTTGAAAGAAAATAACCACTAGATCTCTATACCTAACAAGAAAACAACTGTTTATTACAAAAATATTGCCTTTAATCAATGGTATAAATTAATTATTAACTTAAATCTCTATAGCTTAAACTCTACTGCTTCTTACTTTTTCTCTCTCTCATATACGAAGTCCTTCCTGAAGAAGGGCTTATGCCCGAAACGTCGATTCTCCTGTTCCCTGGATGCTGCCTGACCTGCTGCACTTTTCCAGCAACACATTTTCAGCTCTGATCTCCAGCATCTGCAGACCTCACTTTCTCCTCTCTCTCATATAGACAAGCACACATAGATAGACAAGATATGATCATTAAGGGTGGAAAAAGGAAATGAAAATAGGGAAATACAGTTTGATAGCATTAATCTGGATGCTAGCAATTGATTAGTTGTTTTCTTTTGGTTTCTTCCAATTCCTTCCATTTCTTCATGGATGAAATAAGGTTGTTTGCACACAGATGTCATCTTTCTCTTCCTGGATGAGAATTTGTCCTTTTCAGACTCTCTAATGTTGATTTTCTCTTTTTCATTTCAACAAGGGAATTTGTAGAGGAACGTAAGTAGAAGTCAGTTAGCTATGACTGGGACCTCCACATATGATAGAGAGAGAGAGAGAGAGACGCAGAGACATTTTTGATTCTTTCATTTTGCAGGCTTTGATGCTGTCACTTCTGCTGCATTGGCCCCACACAAGCTGGCCACTGGTCCGGAACCAATCAGAACATTATTGTCAAGCTGTGTTCTGGCTGGGTTTGCTCTCACTAGTCAAGGAAAACGCATCATTGTATATAATGCTGAGTGTGCTCTACTTAATGTGATTTTAATAACTGCAGCCACCTCACAGTCCACTTGGTTGAAAGCAGTATTTTCCATTTCTAGCCAACAGTCCAAAATAAAGGAAATAAAAATATGTGATTCTTGAAAAATTAAAATATATTATTATGCAATAATAGGATCCTTCCAAGTAATCAGAATACCTAAAGGCATTTATTGAAAACTAATTTACGTCCATATTCTATTCTGTTACTAATCAGATTGAATAGCTACCCTTTCCCCAAATTTCTACTTCTCCCACAGGCTCTCTGATACATTTCTGAAGGAGTTGCTGAATTTGTCTGAGACAACCAGACATCTGCAGAATTCCCTTAATCAGATGCAGGAAATATAGTAGCATTTTCATTTTTCAGACAAACATTTCAGGAAAGTGGTGGTTGAGGAGATGACATCAGCAATCTTTTCTATCCAGATCTCTCTTTCATTCTCTTGCAGAGTGATCTACTGTGCTTCAGATTATTTTAACTGTTGCAACCTTCTGAACTGCTGCAGCCCTCCCAGCTTCCTCTGTCACAGTGGTGGAGATTGGTTGCTGGAAGTTTGTTCTGAGTATTCCCAAGGAAAATGCACTATGACTTTAATAGGATACCTTTGGGAAAATGGATGACATACTCTGCTATTCTACTGACAAATCAGGAAAATGTAGGCATATCTTTTAGATGCTATAATAGGGGCTCACTGGTAATGGGGTAATATTTACAGGGATGTTCAGCAGGTTTCTCAATGTGACATTTGTATGGGTCCCATACAAACATCAGAAACCAAGATCTAAAGCACAAATTGACTTATTTATAGGTGTAAGAATATCACAACAACACTGTGGGGGCTGAGAAGTGGTGAATCAGCAGTGTTGTCATGTTGTGAATAAAGTAATGATTTAGAATCCATCTTCAGATTATTTTAGGATTATTTAATGAAATAAGGAGATACCAATGCAATAATTTAGCATTTATACCACAGATGAATTATAGTGTAGTGTCTTATAAATGTTAAGAAATGGATGTATTGGCAATAGCTTTGATGCTGTTTATGACATTGTGTAAACAATTGCTATACTGTTTCTTATAGTCATTCTTATCCTATCCTCACAATTTACTAAATGTTTAACTAGAAACTGGAGAAAATATTATTTATTCAATTCACAAGTTGAGGTTTACCAATCATCTTTAACCTTTACTATCAATCAATTTATTGAATTGCCTCAGAAGATTTGTCTGTCAAAAACATAGTTTAATTGTATTATGAAAACTTTTGTTAGAAAATGGTCAAAATTACTCTAATGAGGATGATATTGAAAAACTTAAGGCATTTTGTTTTTTTGGAGTGATATCCTTCTTATATTTTGTGTTTCTTCCATTAAAAAGGTGAAATCAGCATTATTAAAGAGGTTGGAGGTGGAAAGTCAATAATGCCATACTGTCAGAAGAGTGGCAGCAGGCAACATGTTAAACAAACTGAGAAAATACTACATTAAACACACTGTGAGACACGGTTCCAGTTTGAATCTCTGTTTGTGATTATGTTGGAGGCCTTGTACACAGTTGGTAATCTCTTCTGTATCTTGTAAAGATGTTTTAAAGTTTAACCAACTACAGCTTTGATCGTGGGAAGTCAAATATATCCTTATGCTGGAAATGTGTTGCTGGAAAAGCGCAGCAGGTCAGGCAGCATCCAGGGAACAGGAGAATCGACGTTTCGGGCATAAGCCAGAAACGTCGATTCTCCTGTTCCCTGGATGCTGCCTGACCTGCTGCGCTTTTCCAGCAACACATTTCCAGCTCTGATCTCCAGCATCTGCAGACCTCACTTTCTCCTCAAATATATCCTTATGACTTGTGATGACTTTTATTTTCTGGAATAATTTAACTCCCAGCAGATTTCTCTCTCTATTCTCAGATGAGACCAGCTAACTTGTCTGTTTAATAATATTGATCTATCAAATAATTTGGACATTTGCTGAGATGAATTGCTCATTTCTAACTATCCTTGAAAATGTGGTGGTGAACCACTACTCACAGTGCTATCAGGGAAGCAGTTCCAGGAGTTTGATGTAGTGACAGAATGGTGAAATATTTCTAGGTCAGGATGTGACTAAAATGGGAACATGCAGGTGGTAGTTTCTCATGGGCCTGCAGTTCTTTTCTTTCTTGATGGTCAAGACAGCTTGGAACACTTATTGACAGTGCTTCCCAAACTTTGTCTGACTGTGACCCCATTTCGAGGTTTGTAGATTGTCATAACCCTTCAGTGACAACTTGGAGAGTTGGGTTTGACAGTTTGAGAATCAGAGGCCTGTTAGAGCAGATACACAGCTGTTATAACTCAATCAGAGTGCCAAAGCAGCCATTGCTGCCTCAGGAGCACACAAGACCAAAATTTCAGCTTAAGAACTTACCTGAGGCCCTGACCTCTACTTTGGGATCCCCTGCTTTTTTGTGATAAATGTGCTAAACAAGGTGATAGACTCAGGGCTTGGAAGAAGCTGTCAAAGCACCCTTCATATGTTGCTATGGTGAATGTGGTATATACAACACACTGATGCAAAGGGATTCTGGTGATTGAAGGAGGGAATGTTTAAAATGGTGCCAGAAAGCCAGGCTGCCTTGGCCTGGATGATGTTTAGACTTTTGAGTAATGCTGGAGCTGTATTCATCCAGACAAATGGGGAGTATTCCATCACACTCCTAAATTATGACATAGGAGTTCTGGAAATAGGAGATGAATTACTTTTAGCGGAGTGCCTGGTCTCTGACCTGCTCTTGTAGCACAGTGGATAGAATTTTCCCTTCCTTGGAGACGGCATGAGAGGTTGTGAAAAACAGAAATAATGTGATGAAATGGCTTTGGAGAGATATTTGCTTTAGAGGATTTTCTCAACCAGCTGACAATTAAGCCAATTAGGCCAATTAACAACCACTTAAGTACCTCAACTCACCACCTCCCTAATTACTTGCTTTCCTGGCAGGGGTGAGCGGTTTCCCACTTGCAAACAAGACAACCAGTTTGGCAGGTTTGGGAGGTAAGCCTCCAATTGCCTCTGGCTACACCTCCCTGTCCCCCCCCCCGCCCTTTCTCCAGGGCCCTAACTCTGTAAGAAGAAGTGAAAAAATACTTAACTTCTTGCCATTTGATCGCATGAGTAATAGGCAGCAACACAGACTTTAGTGCCTAGAGGCTACTGGCTTCTGGTGATCTTGGGTGCCTGTGTTGATGCTGCAATAGACTACAAAATTCACTGAAGCTCACTAGTCTGCTCTTAATAAGCTGAGCGGTGTGCAATAGGCTCGGTTTTCTAGGTAATGAGGATGTTGTCCTAAAAAGGGAAAATCATGTTCGATATTTATGTATAAGTTTCTGGTCACTGTTGACCCTTAAGATGTTAATGGTGAGGGTTTAAAATGCTAATGTCAAATGAATTTCAAGACAAAGTGGTTGGACTCTTTCTTGATGGAGATGACAATCACCAGGCAGTTGTGTGGTCCAGTATTACTTGCCACTTACCAGTCTAAGCCTGAATATTGTTTAGGTTTATCTACATATTGGTACAGACTCCTCGACCATTTGAGGAATTAAGAATGGAACTGAACATTGTGTAATCATCAACAACGATTCCCAATTCCGACCTGACACTGGACAGAAGATTATTGACGAGGTAGCTGAAAACGGACCATGCACGTGGTGCTGAAGAACTCAAGAAAGGATGTTGTGGGCTGGATGATTGCCTCCATCAATCACAATTGTCTATCTTTGTGCTAGGTCTCTAACCTGTGAAGAGATTATCCCCAGTTTTCATTAATTTCAATTTTACTCTGGCTCCTTGTTATCACACCAGATCAAATGCTGCCTACATGGCTCGCCTAATCTCTGAAATTCAGCTCCTTTGTTCATTTTTGGATGAAGACTGCACTGAGGTCTGGAGCCAAGTGATCCTGGCAGAACCAAAACTGAACATTTCCAAGTGGGTTGTTGTGAGAAATCCTGTTTGGTGACACTGCTGTTGAAACTTGCCATCACCTTGCTACTGATTGCAAGTGAAATGATGGGTAATAATTGCCCTAATTGTGTTTTTTGTGGAATGCACGTACCTGTGCAATTTCTTATTTTGTTGGGTAGATGCCAATGTTGGAATTGTACTGGAACAGGTTAGCTTGGAATTGTGGCTAGTCCTGGAAATCAGGTCTTCAGCACTACAGCTGAAGGCTGTTGTCAAGGCTCATCCAGCTCTTTCTTGATTTGAAGTGGAGTGAAACAGACTGGCTGAAGACTGGCATCTGTGATGGTGGAGACCTCCAGAAGAGGCCAAAGTGGATTATCGATTCATCACTTGTGCTTTAATCATGGTTGCAAACTCTTTGAAATTGCCTATTTTGAGGTGTTGTGCATGCTCTATGGCTAGGTATTTTCAAGACTGAAATCAAAAGGTTTTGATCTCTCAGAGAATCAAGGAATGTTGGGCAGAAAAGTGAATTTGAGATAGAAGATCTGGTATGATCATATTGAGTAATAGTGAGTTGGCTTTATTCTTACTTAAATGGAATTCTGCTTGCTAGGAGCAGTAACCAAATAAATGGCTGTGAATCTTCAGTCAAATACCATAACGCACCATTTAACTTTGTATCATTTTAGACAGTTTCATTTTAGTGTCAGTGGGGTAATGGAGCCTGTATTCTTATTATAAGTCTTTTAATGCTGGTCTTACCCTGCAACAAAATCATTATTCTTTTGGAATAGCTTCTCCTACTCCCTTGTCCTTTCTCTCACCACCAACATTCTAGTGCATGGCCTCTTGATTCAGACTGATTCTGTTTCCTCCTGTGCATTGTTGCTCAATGCAAGGATTCAGACAAGGAAAATGATGATTGGGAAACTCAGAATGACATAGGATCAGCAAGAGAGATGGGTCAGGGAGCAACAGAGGCTACAAATTGGACAGTCAGCAGCATGAGGCTGAGTAAGGAAATAGGAGAGGCCACAAATTGGAGGGCTGGAAGTAAGAGCATGTGTTAGCAAGTGAGAGGATCTGTAGTGACCAGGTGGGCCAGAGGAGGATGTGAGGTGAGTAGAAAGTTTAGGAAGCAGAATTGACAATGACTAGGATCACCAGTAAACAGGATACAAGTAGAAAATTAGCATATTTCTTTCATATTTCAAAATTTATTTCATTTCCCAGCGTAGGAATTTTCCAGTGTAGAATATTTTAATTTATAGGGAATACCTTCTTCTACAGACAGAGAGTCTACAGAACCTACTGCTTTAATGGGAAAATCTGATTTGCTTAAAGTTGTTCATTGCAGGAACACAACTACAACTTTAAGTGCGGAATCAACATATTGGCATATCAAAGAGTGTTCCTTCCTTTAAGGACATTAGTGAACTAGGAGAGATTTTGTAAAACAAAAATCCAGTTTTACGGTCATCATCATTGAGACTACCTTTTAATTTCAGATATGTTTCAAAAATTGAACTTAAATTTCTTAGTAACTGGGAGATTTGAGCTTAAGTCACAAAGATATTAGTCCAGATATCTGGACCAGGATAGTGATTATGTTACTGGATGAATATGTCTTATATTTTTAACCAATATCCGACCATGTTCGTTAATGGTTAATTATTGGAATATGATAAGTTTTGATGAATGCAGAAGACACTTGGATTAACAAGGACTTTGTTGTGTTAACTAGGTTCTGGGTGTTAAGACCATAAGACCATAAGACATAGGAGCGGAAGTAAGGCCATTCAGCCCATCGAGTCCACTCCGCCATTCAATCATGGCTAATGGGCATTTCAACTCCACTTACCCGCATTCTCCCCGTAGCCCTTAATTCCTTGTGACATCAAGAATTTATCAATTTCTGCCTTGAAGACATTTGGCTTCCCAGCCTCCACTGCACTCTGTGGCAATGAATTCCACAGGCCCACCACTCTCTGACTGAAGAAATGTCTCCGCATTTCTGTTCTGAATTTACCCCCTCTTATTCTAAGGCTGTGTCCACGGGTTCTAGTCTCCTCGCCTAACGGAAACAATTTCCTAGCGTCCACCCTCTCCATGAATGTGTTTGTACATTCTCCCTTCAGAGCAAAATTATTGTGATCCCTTTGACTGGTGCTCTACACAAAAATAGACTTAGAATTCCCTGGTTCCTAAAAGGAGACACCTAATGTTAATTCTTCTTTACTCTTCTCTCACATTCTCATTTCCTAATCTGCTATTTAAGTATTTAACTTAGCCAAATCATGCAGAATTTCATAATCCAGAAATAGGTATTCAGCACTGCAGATTTATGCTGGTGTTTTATACAAGATTTCTCTTACCTTACTTTCTTGCACGCCATGAACATAGTTTTCTACTCCTTTCTCCTTTATATTTATCTATTCTCCCCTTAATTATATCTGTGCTTTTCACATCATTCACTCTATGTCCTAAGCCAGTACCACATTCTAACATTCCCTGCAGTAAGAAGTTACATCTACTTCTTATTTGATTTATTGGTGATTTTCTTATATTCATGGCCCTTTGTTTTGGACTCACCAACAAATCAAAATATCTTCTCAATGTCTAACATTTCGAACCTATTTACAGTTTTAAAGAGTTTGACTATCATCACGTCTCAGGGTTCTCCTTGGTGGACTGAAAACAACCTATTCTGTTCACTTTTTCACATTTCTATTGTTTTAAATCTGGCACAATCTCTGTAAATCTTTTTTTTTCTTTTTCTCCTGTGCTTTTTATCAATTCTGCAAAATAGAGACCAGAAGTCTGTATGGTAATGTGAGTGTGGTCTAACTGAGGTTTTATATATAAAATCTCTCTTTGTTTTTGAATTCTACAAGGGATACATTCTAAATAGATATTAGAAAATTCACAGCACATTTTCCAACATTGAAATAAGGTTAATAATTTGTGTATGACCCTTCAAAATGAGAACTGTCAGAAGTGATGTTGCTTTATAGAAGTTGTTATAATCACTGTGAGTAAGCCACAAATCAAAATAACCAAATTTACTGAATGACCCACAAATGAAAAAATTATCAACAAGGTTCTATGACTATGTTTTGTAGCTTCTGCTTTAACACAGATCATAACCAATGTAAATTACACATGAATTAGCAGGAATATGATACTTCAAATGAAAATGTAAACTTCATTTTAAATAATCAATACATCAAAGGTATATCTTAATATAGAGGCATTCCCGTCACTCCCCACACAAATGAGCTACACATTTATACAATGTGCTGCTGTTTATTCATGCAGGCTAGGTCAGGAGTCCAATCTGACAACAGTTTTTACCTTTCGAATTTCACAGATATGTTTATCATCGGCAAGGCATACAGACTGATTGATCACTTCTGTCAAAAACCAGCCCTTGGAAGTCTCCAAGCTATTCACACAACCTTCTAGGTTTTAGACCTTTCAGAAAGTGCAGAAATTGCCTCCAAGTGCTCCTATTTCCTTTTCTGCCAAACAATGATTTGCTTTTATTTCTTGCAAGAATTTTCTACTTTGCTCCTGTCTCTGTGTGCTTCCTCTTCGTGTCTGCATCTGTGCACTGATCGCCTTCATTGTCCAGCTCCTGTCTGGAGCTCTTCTTTGCGATTGCAGCTTTCTTTTCTGGCAGCCACGGTGCTTCTTCCTTAATTTCCTTCTTTCTAGCACTGCTGCCAGGTCAAGGATTGTCAGGCCATAGGGATCAGCTTTTCTTCTTATCAAAGAAAATTACACTTGATCCTTTAAAGGATCTCTTTAAAGTCCTTTTCAAATCTTCTTAAAACCAATTATAGATTTCATAGGTCTTTTAAAGGAATTAAAATACATTGCATTACTGATTGTAATATAAATGATCAAAATAAAGAGAGATTCTTTCTGCCTGTTTAAGCTTCTTAAACCACAACATAATTTGACTTGGTATAGATCAATCTCTGTCTTCAGGCTTCTGATTAACAAAGAAGTGTATCTAGTGATTTCAACCAATTAAAAAAAGCCTGCCTTTTAAATTGTTCTAGCCTTCAAAAATAAGAATAGCAACATAAATATAAATATCACTTCTCTAGAGAAATACAGTGCAACAACAGGCATATAGGTTACAAGATCACAACATAACTACAGGTGAGAAAGTGTGTTCAGTCTGTCTATATCTCTGAAAACCTTATGTTCCCTGGCCAAATCTGTTTCTTAAAATGTCAAGAGTTATAGATGTGAATATTTTATTAGAAGTACATTGATTGTATTAATTACAGATTTTCTTTTTGGAAATGTAACCTCTTAATTTCAGTGCTAAATTATGTATTTTTCACTGGTTTGAGTCAGTGATCTCCTACCTATTCTTGAAATTTTAATTTTAAAGTAGTATTTCAGATTTAACTTTCATATGCTAACTTTCACATAACTAACAACATAATAAACTTTAATGAGATCACCTAATTTCCAGGTGGAATAGGGAATGATAATGCCATTTTCTCATACTTCAGATTATTTCCCCTATCAGCCTTGCACCTTCTCTGTATTTTCTTTAATATTTCAATGTCTTCCTTGCTTCTCATGACAGAGTCACAAACAGTATTCAGCTCACTGCACAATCTATGAGTTTCTGCAACTTGTATTCAACTCTACTAGTTTGATATTCTATTGGTTTTGTTGATTGCTGCTTTACATTAGTTGAATACATCTAGTCATCTCTTTGAACTTCATCCTTAGCTATGTCAATACCACTCACAAACTAAAATTATCCTCCTGTGTGCAATACTTACCATTTACATTGCATTTGCAATTCCAACTCAAAATTTGACCAAATTGTTATGTAATTTCTAAGCCATTTTCTCCAATTCCAGTGATTCTCCAAATTTGGTATCATCTGCAAATGAATTGCAGTTTTGCAATGAATTTTTTAATTCAAGTCAGCTATTAATTTCATTTTAATTATGACTTCAATTGAGAAACTAAGTTTAAAGTGATCCCAGGCTGTGATTCTTAAAGATGTCAGGAGGAGCGGAGTACACCTGAGACCTATATCCATCCGTTCTTCATCTTTTTGTTCACTAAAATTAGAATAGTAGGATTCTACAGTTGGTGTAGGACTCCAACTTAAATAGCCTCCTGTTTTGAGTAAAAGTTCTGCACACTATGTATAATATGTACTTACATTATGCCTTTTTTTCTCATTTAGGCTATAACAACCAAGCTGCTGCATATTTTTTGACTATTATATTATCAGTTATATTCATGTAAATATTTTAAACTGTACTGCATTGAAATGTCAGCCTACATTATGTACTTAAGTATATCGTCACATTAGAATCCATGACCATTCTGACACCAAGATGAACATTCCATCAGTCAAGGTGGGGGCTGATGCTGTGATTGTCCTTGAATCTTTCACTGGGGAAACATTAGCTCTGGATCTGTTTGGATGTGCCATATGATACAAGTTGTAATTTAGTATTGCAAAGCCACCCAACATTGCACAAAGATTGGCCTTCAATTAACTAACCAGATGCTGCTCATTCTTAGAAGGTATTCCCCCTTCAAACACATATATTTGATGCCCTGTCAAATTAGCAATATTATCCCTCTCATCTTGTAAACTTAGCCCTTACTGTAATCAACAGATCAGACAGGCCTACTATGCCACCTTCATCCTACTTCCTGCTGTGATGTATCTAGAGAAGGAGAAAAGAGGTTAAAATGGGTTTCTAGAACCACCATTCTTGTAATATTCAGCAGAAATATGTCAGGATTTTATGTTCAAACTTGAGATCAGTGAAACTGTTCAAACTTGACAGGTAATGAAGGGTATAATAAGATAAGAAGCTGAATGTCTTGATGAACCTGTAGGTGGCACTAGTCCTGGCTCCTTCTGTTAGCTGTCCTCTAAAGAGTTACAATGCTTCTTCTTCCTTGTCAGGGCCATTGCCTTGGAGAATTTCTTTTGTTTTATGGGTAGTCTTCTCCTTTAAAAGGAATTTAAAAAGTAAACACCCATCAAGTTGACAAGATGTAGTCAACAGGCAGGTCATAAAGAGAATTGTGACCAGTGCACAAACAGAAGTAATTAAAAAAGTGAGGCTTTTAGCCTTATGCATGCATGTATGGCTAAAGGACAAAAACACTTACAGGTGAAAAAAAAAACAAATAATTACAGATGCCGAAATCAGCAACAAAATAAGAAAATGCTGGAAAAACACATCAGGTTTGGCAGCATCAATGGAGGGAAGGCAGAGTTAATATTTTGGGTCCAGTGACTCTTCTTCAGAACCTTTTACACCTTACTTGTGAAGGTTAGAAATAGAAAGTCTCCCTGGATACTTTCAACAATCACCTCTTGAAACATTGAGGGAAAGTGGTGGCAAATAGCAGATGGTATAATTCAGTGTATTTTTGGAAAGCGTAGCTGAACATTTCTGCCTTACCAGACCTGGTAATGCTATTAATCCATATGTAAAGTCATCAAGTTGACACTGGTTAATCTGGATTCATCCTTTCATGGCAACTTTTAATAGTTCTACCTGTTCAGCCCTAAACTTGATTCTGCAAACTTGTCACCTTCAGTCCTACCTCAAACCTCTGTCCCATCATCCCATTATTTTTACATTGATTTCAAACAAGGTGTTTGTTGCTGATGCCCACCTATTGATTTAGGTTTGTGAATTTTTTGGCATTGATAGCAGCACTGACAACATTATATTTGTCTGTCTGCATGAGTGTAGACATTTTCTTGGTGGAAGGAATCACCAACCCTATTAATACGATGCTTCATAAAATAAACAATTGTCAGTTACACAGACTTGCAGAAAAGACTTGAACCTCAGTCACTAAAAGTGTGACTCCCAAGATCCAGGGAAATTTTGATCAACTGAGCTGTTGATTTCTTATGTACACTGTTTCTCACAAGTGGAGACTATCACTGTCCACAATGAATCTAGAGTAAAACAGCATTTAGGTGATCAAACAATGAATTTATAGACGGGTGCAGATATCCTAACAACCATTTGCCTGCTGAGGTAGATGTTAAGAAAAAGTCTCATCACTGTTTTGATGAAGATCTGGTGTGACAGACTTGATGTCCTGGCTAAACTTTCATCCCTCAAATCAATATCTCAAAAAAAATTATCTGAGCATTATCACAATACTGTTTGAGGAAGGATTTAGAGGGACATGGGCCAAACACTGGCAAATGGGACTGGGTCAGAGTCTGTTTCAGAGCTGCTCAACTCTATGACTCTACAATTGGGGACTCCTGGAGCTTTGTCACTTCCAGATCACACGTTATTCACATTAATTCTTTGTAGAATTTCATTGCAGACTGATTTAAGGCAGAGAGATTTATTTTATTGTCTACCTTCAGTATGAGTTGGTGAACAGGGTGACTGTATGGCTTCAGTTGGTTGCCCAGTCTGTGACCCAGTAGAATCGTATTTACCAATACCAACATTTGAAGAAATGAGTGGACCTTTAATCACCTGAAATAAATCAGAGCATTAACTCACTGGCAGATCATCAGATATGAGGAATCCCATTTAATAGTGTATTACATAAATTGTCATCATTCTTCTAAGTCTTAAGATCATATAATAGTTATTGTCCCTCTACTACTGTCCCCCTCTCCTCCTCTCCTTATGGGGAACAGCTCCTCAATAATATTCCTTTACAAAGCAAACTGTGCTGATATTTAGCAATTGTGGGTATTAAATCAGAGCATAACTCTTCAACTTGTTGAACCATTATTTATGAGAGCAGAATAATTTTAGGAGCAGGAAAGAAGTCCACAAGCTCAATACGATAAATGGGAATTCTCACTGGTATATGAAATGTAATTGCAGCTCAACATTCCAAGGTATAGAAGTTTCATGCATGATGGGTGAGACGGGTGGGGAGGTAGAGGTAAGAGAGGTAGGGAATTCCATATTGATAAAGAAGTCCATCACTGCAGTAATGAGGGAGAACACCCTAGAAGGTCTTCAAATGAGGCCATCTGGATAGACCTTAGAAATAAAAAAGGGGTGAATTACCTTTGAAGTTGTTAACAGCCATGGAAAGTTGGCAAACTAGATCCAAAATTAGCTTACAAATCATAGTCAAAGGGTGATGGGGGAATGATGTTTTTGTTATTGGAAGCCTGTGATCAGTGATGCGCCACAAGAATCAGTGCTGGAAACCTTGCCGTTTGTTAGGTACATTAACAATTTGAATATGAATCTAAAAGGTTTAATTAGTAAGTTTGCAGATGATATGAAAATTGGGGTGTTGTTGACAGTAAGGAGGATGGTCTCAGACTGCAGTTTGATATTGATCAGCTGGAAAACTGGGCAAAACAATGGCAGATTGAATTTAATCCTGCTAAGTGTGAAGTGATGCATTCTGTGAGGTCCATTGAGGGAAGGATATGTACAATGACTGGTAGCTCCCTAGGAAGTATTGAGTAAGGAAGCCACCTTGACAGGGCTGTAAAAGTCCATAGATCCCTAGAAGAGTCAGCACACGTAGACAGGGTGGTGAAGGCATATGGGATGATTGTCCTCATTAGTCAGAGTGTAGAATATAGGAGCAAAGAAGTTTTTTACAACTTTATAAAATATCAGTTAGGCTACTGATGGAATAATTGTGTGTAATTCTAGTTGCCACTCTATCAGAAGAATGTGATTGAACTAATGACCAACCAAAATCAACATGACAATATACAGTAATCACAGATCCAAGTAAAGCACCCTGCAATTTACAAAGTTCGCCATTGCATTATGAAATTTAAAATGGAGTGTTGAAGTCTACAGTGAAGGATGAAATGCTGTCTCCTACTCAGTACATACATCTTGTCTCTAACACGGATTAACTGCTCTTACAAGCTATAAGCATAAATAGTGCTGCAGAAATATGATGTGGTATTAATTACTGGAACAGTTTAAAAATGTTAAGGATTAAGCACTTGACATACGAGGATATAAAATGCTCAAAATAGGGAAGGACAAAAGGGAGTTGGGGTCCTCATACTTGTTACAGTGTAGGAAAGATGGGATATTCTTGATGGGCTAAGGACTGAGTCCATTTAGCCAGAGGTGAGAAGCAAAATAAAAGACCATGCTAGGTCGGCATTCTAATTAATGAGACCCTAAATAATGAAAGCAAAATACAGAAATTAATCAGCATGGGAATCACAGCGATGTGAATAGGAAGGGTTCAGAGGGATATGGGCCAAATGCTGCCAATTGGGACTGGGTTAATGTAGATTATCTTGATGTCATGGACAAGTTGGACCGAAGGGTCTGTTTCCGTTCTGTACAGCTCTGTGACTCTATAGAATGGTCATACTGGGTGACTATAATTACCCAAATTAATCAATTGAGGTAATGTTAGAGTAAAAGATGAGGAGCGGTAGAAGTTTTTGAAGTTTATCCAGAGAAATTCCTTTTAATTCGAGAAGGTTTATATCAAGAAGAATAAGCTGGATCTGCTGTTGGGAAATGAGATGGAGCCAGTAACTGTGTGGAAACGTTTGGATAAGGGTTGAATTAGTAATGGAGGAGACCAAGGAATAATGTAACATGGAATTTCTAAGTTGAAGGAATTCTAATTTAACGTGATGAGATAGTACCTAACAGTGTAAAATTGAGCCAGAGACTGACAGGAAAACCTTAATTGACAATAGTTGATATTGAAGGAAGAAATGCTTCAGTTACAGCCTATTGCACTCCAACTAGGGTAAAAAATAAAGGAGTCAAAACAGGGCTCTTCAGATGACAAAGAAGATAAAGATTACAATGAAACAAAATATGAGATTGTTTGATGCAGGACAGGTGAATGTTTTAACTGAAAACCTGGTCCAAACAATAGGGAGGTGAAGAAAAAGTAAGTCTATCAGTTAGACACTGAGAATATAATGGCATTAACATTAAAGGGAAGCCAAAAAATCTATCAACAGCTAAGTCATAAGTGGGCAGTAAAAGCTTAAATGGTCCTATTAAGGGCAAACAGTGTGATGTTGTTTAGAGATACAGGGTAAGGCTAGAATACTGAATGAGTCCTTTGTATGGTGTTTACTAGAATGGGGAATCTAACAAATATTGGGAGAAGTGGAGATAATGTGGGAAAGGGATAGTGTGAAAACGAAATGAGGAAGTAGTGGAAAATATGAAAACAGAAACAAAAATCGCTAGAAATGGAGTAACAATGAAAAAGACAAAACTGATAATCAGGACCATAAGTAGGTGAACATGGTTTGGCTGGGCTAAAAGCTGCCCATGTCATGATAGAGCCTGGGGTATCGGGATGAGTAAAATGATATAGAGAAAGGTGATCAGGTTCTAAAATTATTCAACTCAGTATTGAGTTCAGAAGGCTGCAAAGTCCCCAAGCAGAAAATGTGATGCTGTTCTTGCTGGAACAATAAAACAGCCCCAAGACAGATGTTGGCCAAGGGAACACAGTGATGTGTTTAAGTGGAAGGCATCTGGAACCTCAGAGTCATTTTTGCTGACAAAACATAGGTGTTCTGTAAAGGGGTCACCCAATCTGCACTTGGTCTCCACAATGTACAGGACCCCACACTGTGAGCAGTGAATACGGTAGACTAGATTGAATGAAGGGCAGATAAATTGCTGCTTCACTTGGAAGATATGTCTGGAGCCTTGGATAATGGGGAGGGAGGAGGTAAATGGGCAACTGTTGGACATTCTGCGGTTTCATGAGAAGATGCCATGGGATTGTGGGGAAGTGTTGGGATTGGACGGGAAAAAGGTTTTAGGCATGAAAAGCAGTGGGATAAAGAGGAAAAATTTATTTACAAAGCAAGTTACAATGATCTAGGCTTGGATATGAAGTTGGTGGAAGTACAGAAAATCAGTGATTTGGAAAGAAAATCCAATGGGTATTTGAAGGAAATACATTTGCAGGATTATGTGGATCAGGCATGGATTCTGGACTGACTGGATTGCTCCATGGTGGGCCTGCATGGGCCAAATGGCCTTAATTGTGCTGTAAGTAACTCAATGGCTTGAATTTTTGTTCTTTTATTGGGATGATGAGGGGGATGTTTCCCAACTCCACAAACCCAACCTGGGAGAAAGTGCCCCAGAAATTTTAATTTCCATTCCATGGAGGCCAGGATCTGTGGGAATTAGGCCTTGCAATTCCAAAATGAATGCAAATGCAGGCAAGTGCTATGGCATGTTGGGCTGAAGCCTACCTTTGTGCTTTGGTACTATGTGCAAATTATTTTAAAATCATAAAGCTGCCCTCCAGCACTGACTTTTCGCACTCCCCATATCCCATATATGACACCCACCCACTCCCATAAACTGTCACAACTTCTATGCCTTTAATCTTTTGCTGCACATCTATGGCCATTCGTGCCACCACATGCCTCCTTCCATTCATTTTTAGCTTTAACCTGCCATACCAACTCATTCAGTTTGCATCAGGGAGAGATCTCAGAGTCATTCTAAAATGTAGTAAAATACAGTTGCAAGTCTCCTTTGCAGATTTTATTTAAAAATACACTCTTGTTCCTTAAATGCCATTTAGACATTCACATTCTTTCAAATACATAATCATTTATAAGAACAAACATTTAAATCAAACAACTAATCCTTAAACAAGACTGACATTGGAATTCACAGTCCCTCTTTAAAGAAGCAATAGACACTTAGAGAGGTCAAACAAATTGTACCATGGTAGGAACCCTTCTGTGATAACAGAAGATTGTGAAATAATTCCTGCAGCATTAGTTCAATGAAAATAGTTCTTGGATTTAAATCCACAAAATAAACCAGCTGACAGTATTAGTTCTAAACATCCAGATATGTTTAAGACTTCAAGTTTAGGAGGTTAAATGATTTGCCAAGTTGACATTTTCCTTTCACAGTTCTTTTTTGACAGTTGTCAAAATTATTATTTTTCATGGGATGAGGGCCTTGCTGGCTAGGCCAGGCCTTGATGTGTAGGGATGCTCTCAGTGCTGTAAGGAAGGAGTTCAAGATTTTGAACCAGCAGCAGTGAAAGAACGATGATATCATTCCTCGTCAGGTTGGTGTGTGGCTTAAAGGGGAACACAGGTGGGAATGTTCCCATTCATCTGTTCCCTTGTCCTTCTTAGCAGGGAGATTACGGGTTTGGAAGGTGCTGCCAAAGGAGTTGTGGTGAGTTCTTGCAGTGCATCTGGGAAATGAGGTAAGTGCACTGAGTCTTGTTTTGCAAACAATTAAGATGTAACGAGGAGAGACAACAAGAAGCTGCTGTGTTTTGAATTAAAGGTCAGGTAGTGTAGATTTGTAAAGACCAAATTAGTGGAATAAGATTTTGCACTTTTGCCAAAGAATACAAGAAAATTAGATTTACATTTAGGCAACTGAAAGTCAAGTATAATGGAACACTGAATTCATCAACTGATGGTAAATTTATAATATTGGAAACCTAAATTACTGCCAAATGTACCCCAGTGTTGCCATCAAACTTCAGTCCTTTAATACTAACATGATATTTGAGTATCGCTGAAAATAAGACATATTTTCTCCAAGCTTTTCATCATGTACAATTTGCAAGAATGTTAATAAAGGAGAAGAATAAACATTTATACTATTTGAGTGGATAGTGCTGATTGATTGGCAAGTGAATTCTGTTTGATACAGGCTTTGCCATGGAGAATGAAGTTAATAATGATTGACTGTTAACTATTAGGCTTTGTTTACATTTCAAACCATGCAGGTTGACTCTAATTTGGCCAAACATTGCCCTGAAAAATGAAGCAGTAAATGGCATCATCCCTACTTTGTTGAATTGAAACAGGCTCAGAGCGTATACGTGTTCTGTCAGAAAAGGTCAGGACCTTGTGTATTCATGTATGAAGCTTCTCATACTTGCAATTGCACCATAGAGTGAGCCCAAGGTACAATCGTGTTGGACATTGTGTTGTGAGTTTTGCAAGCTTGGGCTGGTTGGGTAAAGTCAGAACCTTGGTTGTTGCGAAGAGCCGAAAGGATATGCTGTTTGACTCTGCTGCAATTAAAATCCACTAATCCATTTTTGAAATAAATTGTTTGGTTTAGCATTTATGTGAAAATTAATAGAATGTAAGTTTATTACCAGTAAGTTTGTGCTAAATTGCAATTTAAAAGTGAGAGAGATTTCTGGGCAGATGTGTGTCGGAAAGAAATTGGAGCCACTATCATCACTGTCCAATACATCGGACAGCCACATGGATGTCAATGTACATGATGCCATAGCAACTCAGACTATTTATGGGAAGCTTATTGGCACAGTTTATGGAACAAATTAGTGTCAACAGCATGGGCTTCTGGTTGGATTCAGAACCTATCTCCGTGCAAGTAGTAGCACTGTGCATCAGAAGAAAAGATTATATAATTCTTCCAAGTCATCAGTCATTCGATGTGGATTTCTATTGTAAGAAGACAACTTTCCAGGTCAGTTTGAGGTCGGTTATAAACTGCAGAATGTTAATAGTGGGGAATTCAGTGATGGCAATTTTACTTATGCATTAGATTTTCTCATGTTGTCCATTACCTGGCACTTGTGTAGTGTGAATATTCGACTCATAGATGTTTACAGCATAGAAGGAGGCCATTACAGCATAGAAGGAGGCCATATCAGTGTCGGTCAACAAAAATCTGACTACACATGCCATTTTCCAACTCTTGGCCCAAAATCTCTTCGAGGTTATGATAATGCAAGTGAATATCTAAAGGCTACTTAAATGTCACAAGAGTTTCTGACCCAACCCAATCTTTCAGAGAGTGGGATCCAGGCTCCCACTACCCTCTGAGTGAAAACCTTCTCCAAAACTCTTTGCCTTGTATTTTTGCCTTAAATCTATGGCCCTGGATTATTGACCCTTCAACTAATGTCTTCCAATGTACCTCCCCCTCCCCCCCTGCCCCTCATACTCTTATACACCTCCAAAAGGTTGACTCTCAATCTTTGCTGCTCCAAGAAAATTAACCCAGTCTATCCTACATTTCCTCATAGCTCACACCCTTCAGCCAAGGTGTCATCCTGGTAAGTCTCCACTGCAACCTCTCTAGTGCAGCCTCATCCTTCCTATAATGCCATGACCATCATATTCCAGTTATGGCCTAACTGGAATTTTATACAGTTCCAGTGTAATTTCCTTCCCATTGTATTTTGTGTCTTGGTAATTTAAGGCAAGTATCCAATATGCCTTCTTAACCATGTCCATCTATCTTGTTATCTTTAAGGATCTGTGAATATGCATACCAAGATCCCTCTGATCTTCAGTACTTTCCAGGTTCTACCATTTATAATTAATCCCTTGCCTTTTTAGCTGTCCCAATGTGCACATTTTTCCAGGGTATATTACATTTGACAATACTCAGCTAGCTGAACAGTTTGTTAATATCCTACCACAGTCTATGGCTATTTACCACTATTCCAATTGTGTGTCATCCACAAACTTTTTGATTATACCCCTAATTTAACTCCAAATGATTAACATACACCACGAACAGCAAGGCCCTCAGCACTGTTCCCTGTGGAACCTCACTGAAGACAGATGTCCAGTCACAGAAACATCCCTCTATCATCACCCTCTGCTTCCTACCTGTCAATCAAATTTGGATCTCACATGCCACTTTGCCTTGGATATCACATGAGCTGTTACTTTCTTGATCTATCATCACAAATGTTGATCTGCCAATCTTACCCAAATATCAATCAGGTCTCCATCACAGCACTGATGTCATATGACCGATATGCCTACCAGTGCCTCAGCTCTTTTAAAAAGTGATGTTGCAAATCACATGCAAAGTTAAAACCATAGTAAAAATTCATGTGCAAGGTTTCAATTGACACAATCATATAGTGACTGCTACCCTTTCTTCTGTCCAATAATCCATCTTTGCTACTTCAATGGTGACTTGCCACTCCACATTAATCTAATCATTAAGTAAATTAGATCATTTCTTGGGAAAGTTGGCTTGTGAAACCACAGAATGCCAATGACAGTGGTTTAGCTGGCATTGTGGGTGGAATCAAGTTTTCTTTTTAAAAGAGAAAATGCTAATTATAAGATCCACAAATTCACTTAAAACTTTAAATAGGCAAATAGATCTTTGCATCAAAATGAATGTGCTAAAAATAACATTAAATAACATGATTCAATACATATGCAATTGTTGCCTGAACTCTATCGTTAAATTGCATCCTTAGCTGTTATTTTATATTAGAGTCATAGAAATGTACAGCATGGAAACAGACCCTTCAGTTCAACCTGTCCATGCCGACCAGATATCCCAAGCCAATCTAGTCCCACCTGCCAGCACCCGGCCCATATCCCTCCAAACCCTTCCTATTCATTTAACCATTCAAATGCCTCTTAAATGTTGCAATTATACCAGCCTCCACCACTTCCTCTGGCAGTTCATTCCATACCCGTACCACCCTCTGTGTGAAAACGTTGTCCCTCAGGTCTCTTTTATATCTTTCTCCTCTCACCCTAAACCAATGCCCTCTAGTTCTGGACTCCCCGACCTCAGGTAAAAGACTTTGCCTATTTACCCTATCCATGCCCCTCTTAATTTTTAAAACCTCTATAAGGTCGCCACTCAGCCTCCGACGCTCCAGGGAAAACAGCCTCAGACTGTTCAGCCTCTCCCTATAGCTCAAATCCTCGAACCCTGGAAACATCCTTGTAAATCTTTTCTGAACCCTTTCAAGTTTCACAGCATCTTTATACAGTTTACAGTATAACAAACTAATTGAGTGAGAAAGCCCATATTAATTTACTCAGATAGGCCATAAAGACCCTATTGTAGCATTCAACTGTTCCTTAATTTCAGAGCATTCATCTCCACTTCTGCCTCTAGAAACCTAGTTGATGTATTGAATATTTTTGTGTGAAGAACCTCCCAATACAAATCCAATGTTTGTCTTTTACCACTTTGAACCTGCTCTTACATTTTGTTTGAAGTAGTTTTCCAGAGTTAACATCTTATTGTCTTCTAAACTTCTACAGATACATTGAGAGGAGTCTTCCCAGGCACTGAACAATGATGGCGTTGCTGAGAGAGTTGGGAAAATTGCATGAGATATCCAGTGTAGTAAGTACTAAGTGTTGAGTGGTGAGATGAAATTCTTGATAGTGAGTGGAAAAAAACATATTTGCATACATTAAAATGTATTAACATCTTTTCAGCACCTAATTGTTTTGTCTCATTAATATGCATATTCCCATTTTCCTTATGTAAAATATAGAAGGTATGGTTATTGGGAGATGGGGACTACCCTCTGCAACCATGACCAATAAATCCATTATGCAAACCCCTAACTGACAGCAAGAATAGATATAATGCGGCCCATTTTTCCACCAGAGCCAAAGATGGGTCTCTGAAGATGGAGTTGTGCTATTTGCACTGGTCTAGTTGGGCCTTGAAGTATACTCCAAGTGGAGTATGCTGTATAATCCTCGCATGATGTATTCTGCATATTAGAACAGATGATGCCATGGACTCCCAAATGGCGGGCAAGCAACAGCAGCCGTCCAAGGATGAAGATGGGGATATTGAATGGGAAGAACATCACCTTCACCATGATAGAGCACTGCTGCATCAGAAGCAACAAGAGTCAGGACTTAATTGACACCCAGTTCCATTTAATATGAATTGGGTGTAGTGATCATTCATTGACTGAAAATGTATTTACTCAAAAAAAAAATCAATTCCTTTGTTCTCAGAGGCAGACACAGCTTTGTTTTGTTTGTTTTTTTGTTCACTTTTGATATTGCTGAATAAAAGTAAATGTTTTGAACAGTTGGGCTTTTGTGTATGTGACGGCCCCACATTGGACAGTCAGAAGATTTTGGACTATACTGGGCATTGAGAAAGAGTAGCAATTACTTCAACAGGGTTGTAAGTTGACATATGGCTAAGGATAAGTAATCCTTTTGGCTTTGTTCTTAAATAGCAATAGATGTAAGAATGTGTATTTTTATGTGCCATCTATGTGTCATGAAAAGCATTGGTTTGTGGTTGCTATCCAATTATGTGCACAGTGAAGGGCAACACTGGACTGCCACCACTTAATAGGGTGCACAGTTGGGCTTTAAAGATACACCAGTGCCAGGAATGTCAAATATCTCCGTGGCGGCAAGAAAGTATGCCCACTACAAGTGGGAGAATATGACAAGCAGGTGAGTTTGGAATATAGCATAAAAGATGTCCCTAGGCTTCACAGACAGAAACCCTTCATGAAACTCATCAAGATTGATGCTTAGCCAATTTCTTGTAGGATTCAGCCCCCTTTTTTCTCAGTTCAAAAGAATAGATTTCCCCAGACTTTCATAATGGTTCAATCTTCAAGCACAAAGAATGAATTTGGATTTATCTTTTCTGCTTCAATGTCTCAGTGATGAGAACTAGACATATTGTGATGGAAATTGTTGTTTCAATACTTGTAGTGTTTGAGATAATTTCTAATTGAAAAGGGAAACCAAAAAGGAAAACTGTGAAAGGAAACTAACCCTCTCAGTTTCTAAGGAAACTAAAGGCCAGATTTTGATTGTCAAAGCATGTTGCTGGTGTCAGGAACTTTCCTGGCTTAGCAGAACCAACTTGGTAGAAAGTGTCCTGTCAGATGCAATTTCCACTCTGAGGATGCAGGAAGAAGTGTTGGATGGCATCATGCCTGCCACCCTCAGAAACAAATTTCCAGTTTCATGGAACACACAAAAGTACCAGATGATCACAGCATCCAGTTTTGTGAATTTTACTTCGATGCAAAACAGCTCATTCTTGTTAAACTTCATTGTTTTTAACCAGGCTCTTCTAAGCAAGGCTTGTTTTCCATCCTTCACTATGATGAAGTCAATTTGCTTTCTTTAGGTGACTGAAACTTAAACCTTTCCAATCATAGGGATTTCTTTTTATCTTCATAATTGCTTAACTCTATGTGTGATGTCTTCAACTAATGCTGATTCTAATATTGTGATTTAGGATGATGATCCCGTATTGATGTCTATGTCCACTCTGGCTACATTCAAATTTACTTGGGCCACAAAACCCTGAGAGTTTCCTTTGGACATCCTTGTGCTTGTTATCGTATAGATCTCAACTGACCTCTTGTTGACCTACTGCTGTCCGACAACCATTTGGAATTTTCTACTATTTTCTACCACTAGTGTTTGCTCCATCCAGCTTTTCTCAGTCTGTCTGCTTCTGACATGCCTTGGCAAGATCGCTTTTCTTGCAGTTGCAGCAATTTACTTTCACAAGTAGAAAATTCTGAGCCAAATGCGACCTCACTGGCAGGACTTTGTAACTACCTTTGTTGGGACCTTCAGCTTACTCAGTTGCAGCTTATTTACTCCAGATGGTTGTTAACTCTGACTTCTCTTGAGCCATGTTCCACCATCTCAATAGGTAATACTACAGTTGAAAGTTAACATTGGCAATGTCAGCAATTTACTAATAGTGCTTTGACCTTTTAAACTGCATTTAAATCTGTCCTGTAATACTGTCCCTTGAACTTCAACAAAATTACAATGATGGATGGTTTTTGCAAAGCTCGTCTCATTGGGCAATGGATTCCTTGCTCCAATCCATTATCTTTCTACAATTACCAATGACTTATGAGTGCTTAAAGCTGCACAAAATGCCTGACAGCGGCATGTTTCATTGTTTAGCAGGGGTTAGCAATTTTTAAAATGCTTCTGTGCCTGCTTCAGTCAGAAATGTTGGCCTTTTACTACCCCATCCCCCCACCACAATTCATCATTGCCTGATTAACAGATAAAGTGTCAGAAATACCTTATACACTAATATATTATTGTCAGTGATAAACATCTCGGTCACAACTGTATCATTTCAGATTCCGAATGCACTCATCCTCAAAGGTCAGTCCACCCAAGCACAAACAGCCTTTTCACAACTGCGTTTTTAAAATTATTTCTCAGCTAAAACAGACCCTCAATTCTTCTGCTGTTTTTTTCTGGAAGCTTCTCCAAACCAAATTTGCTTGGTTAAGGATACTCACAATCTTACCTTGTCACCAACTGTGATATCTTTGGAGGAGAGATAAAAGACAGTATACCACATGGAAAGTCAGTACCCAACAAACCAGGTATTGGAAACAATTGAATGTAAGCATAAATACCAAAGAGGGAATTACACTTCTTCGTCTTTAATAAGTTGCACAAGAGGGTGCTATTACAGTAATGGAATTAAATGTTAAGAGAGATGCTTGGATTACAGGTGATAATGTCATGGTAATGAAAGGGTCATTGGTTGTAATCCAGAACCCCAGATTAATGTATTGGGGATATGGGTTCAAATAATGGCAGATGGGTATGGAACTTAAAAGGCTAGTCCAATTGCGACCGTGCTATTGTTGCTTGTCATAAAAAATTCATTTGGTTCACTACTGTCTTTTGGGGAAGGAAAGTTTTCATCCATATCTCTACAGGCATACATGTGACTCTGGACTCCCAGCAATGTGGATGACAATCAGAAACTGAATGTTCATGTCTAATACAGCAAGACTCGGACAATATCCAAGCTGAGGCTGATAAATGGCAAGTAACATTTGTGCCACACATGTGCCAGGCAATGGCTATCTCCAATAGGACTGAATCTAACCGTTGCCCCTTCAAGTTCAACGGCATTACCATCACTGAATTCCCCATTATCAACATCCTGGCAGTGGGTGACACCATTGACCAAGAACCTGAACTGGACTAGCAATCTAAGTAATGTGGCTACAAGAACAGGTCAGAGCCTAGAAACTCTGCAATGAGTAATTCACGTTCTGACTCCCCAAAACCTGTCTATCACCTCCAAGGTAAAAATCAGGAATGTGATGCAATAAGCTCCACTTGCCTGGATGGGTGCAGTTGCAACAACACTCAAGAACTTCTACACCATCCAGGCTAAAACAGCCCTCTTGATTGGCATCCTATCCACTATCTTCCACATTCATTCCCTTCACCATTGATGCACAGCGGCCACAGTATGTACCATTTACAAAATGTACTGCGCTAACTCAACAACACCAACCAAACCCACAATCTCCACCATCTAGAAGGACAAGGACAGCAGATGTATGGAAACATTAACCTGTGAGTTCCCTTCCAACCACTCACCATCCTGACTTATAACTATGTTGCTGTTCCTTCACTGTCATTGAGTCAAAATCTTGAAACTCTCTCCCAAATAGCACTATGGGTATCTCTATCCCTCAAGGACTGCAGAGGTTCAAGAAAACAACTCACCCACCACCTTCTCCAAGGCATTGAGGAAAGAACTAGCAGCAATTATTGTGGTTGCTGGTTTATTGGAAGGCAGTAGAGAAAGAGAGGATCAGCATATCTGCAGAAGGACAAACATATCGTATATACTCATGTAAAGGTTGACTCATGTAAAGGTCGACCCCTTAATTTTGGCCAAAAAATCTTGTATTTTCCATTTACCCTGTGTAAAGACTGACCCTACTATATCGCATTATAAGCCTCTTACAAAGGAAATTGCATGTTCCCATTAGCCCACTTAAACAAAATCACATTCATTCATTCATACCTGTAATCTTCTCATCACTCTTTGTTTCCTATATTGCATCTCCATTGATTCATTCATAATTCATTAGACCCCCCTTGGTTTACTACAGCACGTTTTGATTCATTCATTCAGGCCGGTACTAAATTTATCAATCCTTATCGCACTTTGTTCACTATACATCCAAAAGTTAATAATGTAAAAAGTTAATCATTTTAGTTGTGTCATTATATCTGAATTAAAGTGAGATATATTAACACAGTGATCCAGACATTACAAAGCACGGTGCAGAGTGCAGATAACAGGAAAGACTTTTTATTTCGAGGAGATACTGAGGATTCTCCTCTGACCAGTCTTTCTGCCAAAATACGAGAAATTATCACGAGAAACCTGAAGGAGAAATCAGGTAAGAACAAGAAAAGTGAAGAACCAACAGAGTAAAAGACCAGCTCCTTACTGATTCATTCAAACTATAAGCAATAGTGCTTCTGCAGCCATAGAATCATGGAGTAAAACTTTCTCTGCTGAACACTGTTAACTAGGAAGTGATCTTACTATGTTAAATAAACAGTAAATTACAAAATGTACAAGGATGTTGCCAGGGTTGGAGGATTTGAGTGATAGGGAGAGGTTGAATAGGCTAGGGCTGTTTTCCCGAGTGTCAGAGGCCGAGGGGTGACCTTATAGAGGTTTATAAAATCACAAGAGGCATGAATAGGATAAATAGACAAAGTATTTTCCCTGCGGTAGGGGAGTCCAGAACTAGAGGTTTAGGATGAGAGGGGAAAGATACCTAAGGGGCAAATTTTTCACTCAGAAGGTGGTACGTGTATGAAATGAGTTGCCAGAGGAAGTGGTGGAGGCTAGTACAATTGCAGCATTTAAAAGGCTTCTGGATGGGTATATGAATAGGAAGGGTTTGGAGGGATATGGGCCGTGTGCTGGCAGGTGGGACGAGATTGGGTTCGGATATCTGGTTGGCATGGACGAGTAGGACTGAAGGGTCTGTTTCCGTGCCGTACATCTCTATGACTTTACGTCTCTACATATATCTTTTATTCTTTGACAAATTTATTTATGTTGCTGAAGTTCATTACATATGAGAGTAAATGGGAGGGAAACGGAACAATTTGGCAGGGATGTTCAAGACATTTACACATTCAGAATTTAATAAATGTTTCATGTATGCCATTATACCAGGCCATGACAATGTTGAACAGTGTAATTTTGCAGGACTTCAATGAATCTTTGACTTGTTAAATTTTCGTACTGATATGTATAAATAAAATTTCCTACCAGTAATTCTTTCTTGTTTCTCTTGCTTTTATCTGGTAATTACCTTTACCGTAATTCATTGTGTTTTTCATCTTTCACCAGGATTAGTTGAGCGATCAAATCAACTTCTGCTAATAATACAGTATTTCAAACTGCAGTATGAATTTCAGTCCCTCAAAACTAGTGCCCGTGTAATAGTCAACCCTATAAATTGAACTTTTAACAATAGTCTAAAACATTTGACTTTTACACAAGTATATACGGTATATGCCAGGGCTGCCTCACTTCAATTTAATGTTGCTCATGTTGATGTTCTCCTGGAGTTGACATCAGCACCCTGCCATATTTTGTTTCTATTTTTACTTATTTCCAATGAGTAGTCGGAGACAGCCAACCAGCCAAACTGGCCTGAGATAGCAAAGGAAGTGAGAAAACATAACATGGTGAGGAGGATATGGCTGAAGTGATGCAAATGCTTCTTATGGCAAGGCAATTATAACACTACTCAAACAAAAGGCTTCTCGGTCAATTGACACAACTTACATAAGATTCTGGATTAGTGGTGCTGGAAGAGCACAGCAGTTCAGGCAGCATCCGAGGACCAGTAAAATCGACGTTTTGGGTAAAAGCCCTTCATCAGGAATACAGATATTCCTGATGAAGGGCTTTTGCCCGAAACGTCAATTTTACTGCTCCTCGGATGCTGCCTGAACTGCTGTGCTCTTCCAGCACCACTAATCCAGAATCTGGTTTCCAGCATCTGCAGTCATTGTTTTTACCTACAACTTACATAAGAGGTGAGCAGCCTGAGGATTCCTGAATAATGTAGTCAATATATACGTATATCTTGCTGACTGCATGCATGAGTGTGTGTTGACTGCTGGACAATAATTACTATTTTATGTAAATTGACCAATCAGTGGCACTGAGGGTGCCAGTGGTTGTCCATGCTGATGTTCAATCAGCCCACCAAAGAGCTGAGGGAGATAGCGATGGATGTGAGGGTGACCTCTCTAGAAGCATCTTCATTATCTGATATCCTCTCAGCCCCTCCAGCTGAGGTACCCTCAATGCATGAAAGTATCATTCTGGGTGTGGCAATGTTTTTCACTATTTATCCTGGGACTGTGGTACTGAGGAAAACTGCCACAAGAATATCAGCATCCAGGGAACAGGAGAATTGACATTTCGGGCATAAGCCCTTCTTCAGGAATGAGGAAAGTGTGTCCAGCAGGCTAAGATAAAAGGTAGGGAGGAGGGACTTGGGGGAGGGGCGTCGGGAATGTGATAGGTGGAAAGAGGTCAAGGTGAGGGTGATAGGTCAGACTGGGGTGGGGGCGGAGAGGTCAGGAAGAAGATTGCAGGTTAGGAAGGCGGTGCTGAGTTCGATGGATTTGACTGAGACAAGGTGGGGGGAGGGGAAATGAGGAAACTGGTGAAATCCAAGTTCATCCCTTGTGGTTGGAGGGTTCCTAGGCGGAAGATGAGGCGCTCTTCCTCCAACCGTCGTGTTGTTGTGGTCTGGCGATGGAGGAGTCCAAGGACCTGCATATCCTTGGTGGAGTGGGAGGGGGAGTTGAAGTGTTGAGCCATAGGGTGGTTGGGTTGGTTGGTCCGGGTGTCCCAGAGGTGTTTTCTGAAACGCTCCTCAAGTACGCGGCCTGTCTCCCCAATATAGAGGAGGCCACATCGGGTGCAGAGGATGCAATAGATGATGTGTGTGGAGGTGCAGGTGCATCTGTGGCGGATATGGAAGTTTCCTTTGGGGCCTTGGAGGGAGGTGAGAGGGGAGGTGTGGGCGCAAGTCTTGCACCTCCTGCGGTTGCAGGGGAAGGTGCCAGGAGTGGAGGTTGGGTTGGTGGGGCGTGTGGATCTGACGAGGGAGTCACGGAGGGAGTGGTCTTTACGGAATGCTGATAGGGGAGGGGAGGGAAATATATCCTTGGTGGTGGGGTCTGTTTGGAGGTGGCGGAAATGACGGCGGATGATGTGCTGTACATGGAGATTGGTGGGGTGGTAGGTGAGGACCAGTGGGGTTCTGTCCTGATGGCGGTTGGAGGGGCGGGGCTCAAGGGCGGAGGAGCGGGAAGTGGAAGAGATGCGGTGGAGGGCATTGTCGACCATGTCGGGGGGCAAATTGCAGTCCTTGAAGAAGGAGGCCATCTGGGTTGTACGTTTTTGGAACTGGTCCTCCTGGGAGCAGATGCGGTGGAGACGAAGGAATTGGGAGAATGGGATGGCGTTTTTACAGGGGGCAGGGTGGGAGGAGGTGTAGTCCAGGTAGCTGTGGGAGTCGGTCGGTTTTTAGTAGATGTCCGTGTTGATTCGGTCGCCTGAGATAGAAATAGAAAGGTCGAGGAAGGGGAGGGAGGAATCTGAGACTGTCCAGGTGAATTTGAGGTCGGGGTGGAAGGTGTTGGTGAAGTGGATGAACTGTTCAACCTCCTCGTGGGAGCACGAGACGGTGCCGATACAGTCATCGATGTAGCAGAGGAAAAGGTGGGGGGTGGGGCCAGTGTAGTTGCGGAAGATGAACTGTTCCACATATCCTATGAAGAGGCAGGCATAGCTGGGGCCCATGCGGGTGCCCATGGCTACTCCTTTCGTTTGGAGGAAGTGGGAGGATTGGAAAGAGAAGTTGTTCAGGGTGAGGACCAGTTCAGTCAGTCGAAGGAGGGTGTCAGTGGAAGGGAACTGGTTGGTACGGCGGGAAAGGAAGAAGCGGAGGGCTTTGAGTCCTTCGTGATGGGGGATGGATGTGTACAGGGACTGGATGTCCATGGTGAAGATAAGGCGTTGGGGACCGGGGAAGCGAAAATCATGGAGGAGGTGGAGGGCATGGGTGGTGTCCCGAACGTAGGTGGGGAGTTCTTGGACTAAGGGGGACAGGACCGTGAACTTGGATTTCACCAGTTTCCTCATTTCCCCTCCCCCCACCTTGTCTCAGTCAAATCCATCGAACTCAGCACCGCCTTCCTAACCTGCAATCTTCTTCCTGACCTCTCCGCCCCCCACCCCAGTCTGACCTATCACCCTCACCTTGACCTCTTTCCACCTATCACATTCCCGACGTCCCCCCCCCCCCCCCAACTCCCTCCTCCCTACCTTTTATCTTAGCCTGCTGGACACACTTTCCTCATTCCTGAAGAAGGGCTTATGCCCGAAACGTCAATTTTCCTGTTCCCTGGATGCTGCCTGACCTGCTGCGCTTTTCCAGCAACACATTTTCAGCTCTGATCTCAAGCATCTGCAGACCTCACTTTCTTCACAAGAATATCAGCCTCATTTGCACACAAATGAGCAGCCTTCCTCCACATTTTTCTCTTTTATTGAGGGAGCAGCTTGTGAGAATGCCTAAAATCCCCTCACTCCATGCTAGCAACCTTACTATTTTGTTCACTTCAGTGACATTGATATACTTTTGATCTATTGAACAAGATCAGTGTATTTCAGTTAAACTGATTATAATTACAGCAAGTTTTGATTGAATCTCATGATTTCAGGGTGTAAGACAGGTGAGTTACAAAGTGGTGGAAACCAGCAAATAAGTGTGTTCTTTGGCACAGTGTGGCAGTGAGGGACCTGATATTAATGAGTCAAACCTCTATTAATTCATTTGCTTGGTGGATTCACATCTTCCCCCCTAGTAAAGTCACATCAGGAGCTCCCGATTATCCAAGATGAGAAACCCTCAGAAAATAATGTGGCTGAATCAGAATACCTCTATTAATTCATTTGCTTGGTGGATTCACATCTTCCCCCCTAGTAAAGTCACATCAGGAGCTCCCGATTATCCAAGATGAGAAACCCTCAGAAAATAATGTGGCTGAATCAGAATACCCTGACAATCCCTTTCATCCTGAGTGATGCTTTGAGGATTCACCTAGAACTCTGGACATACTTACAACGCTCAATCATTGTTCTTCTCTTCCTGTGAGGAGATGCATTACTACTTTCCTTTACTGAGGTTCACACTTTGCTTTGAAGAGTGCATCAGAGCATAGTGACTCAAGATACCCTTGAAGGAGTGTAAAAGAGGTTCCCCTACATGGTCTAAGTGGTTAAGGCACTGGAGTAGCATCTTTCCCAGTCCAATGGCCTGATTAAAGGCAGCTCATGTGTCAAGTTGGCACCGCACTGGTCCATGATAGAGTTGTTTATTGGTGCTAGCAACTACATCTTCAATGGGAGCTCTTTACTTTCAAGAGGCTATCCAATTAAGCTTGTCAGTGCCATGATCAACAGTGTCTAAGGGTGAAAGAGTCATGACAGTGGCCTGATTGGAAGAAACAATTCTGCTGCTCAGAATCCTTTGTTGTTCACGAATGACTGAAGCATCTATGTCAGTGCCTGACTTATGGGTGCAGTCAACAAATCCCTGCCCTTAAAGGAGTCCACCCCCCAGCTGAGGCAAATCCCATTGTCCTCTGTAGCTGGGTGATCTTATCCTTGTCATCTCAAATAGCAACTAACTGTGAAATACCAGTAAAGTCAACTGCCACTCCTCAGAGGCAAAGAAATTCGGCTTTACACTCACTTTGATGCCCATTCACAGTACATAACAGACAATGATTGTGGTGGCTGTCCATCAGAGTACACAATTCTGCTACTTTCTGCTTTAATTGGCACAACCATCAATGACACTGAAACAATGTCAGATACAGGAAGCTAATTTAGTTGGCTCTCTGCCCTTATAATGCTTTCGCAAGATGATTGTGTGATCTATGAGTCTCAACCAATACACTTGATGGCTGAAGTGAGGCAGATGTGCCACACTATAAATCAATAACATAAGGATTAGAAAATAGTTTCAATGTATTTGTGCTGATAAAGCATGTGACTGCTTGTTTGCTTGAGCATACAGTAAAGGTCTCATTTCCAAGGCTCTAGATAGAATAACTGTTTGCAGAAGCAATCTTGGTGGAACACTGCTGCTAGAAATTGCAGGGTTCAGCAGTTAGAAGAACATGATCTGATCATGTGCATGCATAGAATCCTGGGACATAGCTGTGGGTGGTATATATCCAGCTGTGATAGGTTGCATAGGTGAATTATGTAAGAAATGTCCAACCAAAATGGACTAAGTAACTGTATAAAATCTATGAAACCCTATAACTAAGAGTGAGCAAGAGAGAATAGCTCAGCCGGAACTGACTGAAAACTCATATCTCCCAGCTGCACAGAAAATGAGCTTTTGTTTACTCAAACAGACTGCTGAGGTAATAGTTTCATCTTCATTATAATGGTGAGACTTTATTGTGAACTACAAGTCATTTTTAAATTCCCACAATTTGACTTCTTGAATGGCGCTTCTCTGCGTGTCTAAATCAACATGTTCCTTTTTGGGTAACAGCTACACTGTAAGCAGCATCAGCCAGCAAGGCTTGGATTAATCCTAGTTTAATTTTAGAAGGAGTGGTGATCTGTCTCAGACTCATGGAAAGCATGGAAATTTTTAAATTATGCCTTTTGGAACAACACTTCCTTTACACTGAGTAACCACCTGAAAATCTGAACATATTTGTGTTAGTAACTAATATCAGCAGGCTGCCTTTGCTTCTGTTGTTTGACTGAGTGATAGAAATGGAAAATAAGTTCTTTTAGACGTGGCAGCTGTCCAGTCTGGTGTAGATGTGAAATTTTGACCTTTCCCTTCCATATCCAGTGTCATAAATAGAAGAATAGGGAGTATGTCTTGAAGATGTATTTTGAGTTAAATATATTTGACATTTGATCGCTTTAAATATGAGCCTCTCAGCTTTTTGGAGTTTGACCTTGTACTCTCTCAATCTCTGAAAGTCTATGCATATTACATCTGTTCATATTGCTCTTCCTATTACTTCTTCAAAGAATTCAAGAAGGTTGGTTAAACATTATCATTATGTCTGCCCAAATACGAGAAAGGATAGAACTTGATTATATGCACTGTCACTTACCTGCAAAGAAAGAGCCCTTAATATTTGACAATCTTCCCATAAAAGAAAACAATTAAAGTAAGGAATAGATTCATTCTAATATTTTATTTCAGTGTACTATCAAAGAATTCAGAAATATTTTATCATATCCAAATCTAATACTGAACTTGTGTTTTAGTTTTCATTGAGATGTATTTCAGAATGTTGCCACAGTGCTAGCTAAGATTTTAAATTAATGTAATATATCAATTCAAAAGTATATTTATAAACACAAGTAAAAGTAAGGGATGCAGGTTCCCACACAAACAACTGATAATCCTGCTGCAGATATTTAGCACTCAGAATGTGTCCTCATTTTATGCCTGTTGTTGAAGAAAAGTGAGGCAGCAAGCATTATCAATAAAAATATAATCTTGCAAAATCTTTGAGTTTACTTCATATTAGAAATTTAAACTATCACATATTAAATACATTTTGAAATAGGTTACATAAATGCACTTACTTCCATTCAGGTCAAGTAGTTATTTATAGGACAGGAACCTAATGTGTTCTGCTCCTTATATTTCAATTCTGACATCAAATTATTACACTTTGTGATGCATGGGGATAACAACATTGGTTCTTATTAAAATTGCATCACCTTCAACAGCAATGACGACCTCTGGTTAGTTTTCTTTAAAATCTCTTTCTAAACCCTTCACCCTCATTGCCAACAAGCCTGAGGAGTTGATGAAATTTACCACCCTGGAGTCACCAGCCTCTGATGATTATTCTGCCCACTAGGTCAAACAGCTCTGAAATACTCTGTCTTGGTTCTGAAACTTCATTCTTCTCTAGTTTCTCTCAAATCTCCCTCATTGCCTCTCTCAGCTCATCTTGGCTATGACATACACCTAATCCCTTGTCCCTCTATTCCCAATAATCTGCTGACCACCTGAATCCATTTCTTAGTCCTTGTACTAGTGCTAGTTGAGGAAACATTATGTTTGACAACACTGTTCTTAAACTCTCATCCAATCATCAATTTTCTTTTCTTTGGTCTGACATATGTTGTTACCTGCAAGATCTGTGTCCATGTTGATTCTGTCCTAGCATAGAAATGGCTCTAACATCACAAATTACATCCTGCATGACTATGAGCACAGTGTACTGTTGGTTCTTAAAATCTCTACAGCCTTTGATATTGGTTTCCAAATGTCTTTCAGTGGGATTGTCACTCCTACATAATTAAGTCCCTTCAGCAATCGTTCTTTTCCTATCTCTACACTGATCTCCAGAGCCCCTCAAACATTTGTCCTTGACTACTTAATCTTCCTTACATACATGTTGCTCCTTAAAGAGAACATTTACACACTAGGAATTGACTTTCATACATATGCCATTCATGCCCAGTTCTCTTGAATGGACCACTACCTCTGTGTTGTCAGACTATTTGCCCATCTTGGATGACCTATAATGTCCTCCAGTGAAACGGAGCAAACAATAAGTAATTGCTTTTGTATTGTGCCTTGCATAGCTTCAAATTCTTTCAAAGTGTTTTGTGCTTTACAGCCAATAAACTATATTGGAAATGCAGTCACATTTGTAATGGAGGCATCTTTGGCCTTGCTACACTTGCTACACTTGCATACCACTCCCCAAGCACAGTCAGGAAAAAAACAGATTATTAGCAATCTTGGTGTGTTTTTCTTTCCCAACTTGAGCCCTAAAGTGCCCTAAAGTTCCAAATTTATAAATCAGATTTTTACTTTGAGTTTGAATAGCCTTACAGCCTTTCTCTTTCTTTGGTCTCCCAGCCATTTAACCCCAAATTCTTTAATCCTTTCCCCCAGCTTACCAAACCAAAATGACCCCTATCACCTTTAGGTCTGTACCCCTGAGTAAAGAAGGTTGAATTGTGTAAGATGATTAAAGGATGCAAAAAGGTATATTGAGAGAAAGTACTTATTTAAGTGTGGAGTCCAAAACAATCTACGATAACTCCTAAAATTAGATCTGGGCCGGTGGGGGGATGGCAGGAAGAATATCAATACACGAAGAAAAGGGAATCTGGAACAATGCCTCATAAAGCTAATGAGGGTAAGTCAATCAAGAAATGCAAACTGAGAGAAAGTCTTTAGATATTAATATAGAGCAAGGATAAGTAAATGATGTTAACATGCAAAGCAGCAATGATCTATTAAGATGTTACAAAATTGTTCAAAGATACATGATCTATTGAAAGGACAGTCAGATGGGCAGGGTCACCTTCTTAGTAAGAAATGAAAAGAAGCAATATAGGTGTGGGGGTGGAGTTGAATAACTGCAAAGGAAAAAAATACTTTGATGTGAGTTATATACAAACCCACTATCTGTATTCAGGACATGGAGCAGAAAGTAAATTAGGAGCAAGAAAAGGCTTGTAAGAAAGGCACTATCACAATAATCATGGAGGGCTTCGATATGCAGGTGGACTGGAAAAATTAGGTTGGTGGGGGATCTCAAGAAAACAAATTTGTGGAATGTCAATGAGATGATTGTTTTGGAGTGTGTTAGACCCCACTAGGGAACAGGCAATTCTAGATTGGTGATGTGCAATGAGACAGACTAGATAAGGGAGCTTAAGTTGAAGGAACCCTCTAGGAGGCAGTGAATATAATATGATATACATCACCTCACAGTTTGAGAGCAAGAAGCTGGAAACAGATGTAACAGTGCTATAATTGAGTGAAGGTGATTACAAAGACATGAGGGAAGAGATGGCCAGAGCTGATTGAAAGAACAGCCAAGCAGGGAAGATGGTAGAAAAGCAATGATAGGAGTTTGGGGGTAATTCAGGAGGCATAACAAAAAATAATCCCTCGGAAGAAGTAACATACTAAGGGGAGTATGAGGCAAGCATGGCTGACAAGGGAAGTCACAGAGAGCACAATGTGATGAAGATGAGTGAGAAGTCAGATTGGGAAGCCTTTAAAAACCAGCAGAGGACAACTAAAAAAGCAATAAGTGGGAAGCAGGTGAACAATGAGGGTAAGCTAACTAATAACATAAAAGAACAGTGCAAGTTTTTTTAGATATATAAAGGCAAAAATAAATATTGGACTGCTGGAAAATAAGACTGGGAAATAGTAATGATCATAAAAGAAATGATAGAGGAACTGAATAGGTACTTTGCATCAGTCTTCATGGTGGAAAACACCAGTAGCATATCAGAACCTCAAGAGAGTCAGGGGCAGAGGGGAGTGTAGTGGTCATCACTGAGGAGAAGGTGCTAGGGAAGCTGAAAGGTCTGAAGGTGTATGAACCATCTGGCCAGGATGAACTACACTCCAGAGTTCTGAAGGAGATGGCTGAGGTGATTGTAGAGGCATCAGTGGTGATCTTTTTCAAGAATCACTGGAGTCAGGAAGGGTTTCAGGTACTGGAAAATAGCTAATTCTTAAGCTGTCTTTTTGAACTGCTGTAGTACACATGGTGTAGGTTGACCCACAATGCCCTTACAAAGGGAATTCCAGGATTTTGGCCCAGAGACAGTGAAGGAATGGTGATCTATTTTCAGAGCAGGATGGTGAGTAGTTTGGAAGGGAACTTGCTGGTGGTGTTCTTGGCAGCTCTTGTCCTTTTAGATGGAAGTGGTCATGGGTTTGGAAGGTGCTGTCTAAGAATCTTTAGTGAAATTTTGCAATGCATCTTGTAAGGAATACAATATTTTTACCGAGCATCAGTGTGGAGGGAGTGGATGCTTGTAGTTGCAAATCAAGAGGGCTGCTTTGTCTTGGATGGTGTCAAGCTTGTTGAGTGTTGTTGGCAAGTGGGGAGTATTCCATCACACTCTTGAATTGTGCCTTGTAGATAGTGGCCAGGCTTTGGGAGTCGGGAGGTAGTTGCTCATCACAGTACTCCAAGCCTTTGACCTGCCCGTACAGCCTCTCTGTTTACGTGGCGAATCCAGTTGAGATTCTGGTCAATGGTAACCCCAAGGAAGTTGATAGTGAGAGATTCAGCAATGGTAAAACCATTGAATGTCAAGGGACAATCATTAGATTGACCATCTCCAATAAGAGATATTGTATGCTATTTATATGGCGCAAATGTTACTAGCCATGTGTCAGCCCAAGCCTGATACTGTCCAGATCCTGTTGTATTTGAACATGGACTGCTTCAGTATCTGAGGAGTTGCAAATGGTGCTGAACATTGTGCAATCATCAGTGAACATCCCCACTTCTCACGTCATGACTGAAGATCTGAAGATGGTTGGGCTTAGGACAATATGCTGAGGAACTCCTGCAGTGATATCCTGGAGCTGAGATGACTGACCTCCAATAATCACAACCATCTTCCTATTTTCCAGGTATGACTCTAACCAATGGAGAGTTTGTCCCCAACATCCATTGATTCCATTTTTGACGGGGCTCCTTGATGCCACACTCAGTCAAATGCAGCCTTGATGTCAAAGGGTTGTCACCCTCACGTCATTTCTGGAATTCAGCTCTTTTGTCCATGTTTAAACCAAGGCTGTAATGAGGTCAGGAGCTGAGTGGCCCTGATGGAACTCAAATTGGGTGTCACTGAGCAGGTTATTCCTGAACAGGTGCTCCTTGATAGCAAATGACACAAAAAAAAATGTGGAGGAACAGGTAGTGTTGAGGAAGTGGAGGGGCATGCAGACAGAGATGGAAAGGCTTGGTAGAGGGATCAAAGGAGTGCCAGACAGAATACAATGTGGGAAAGTGTGAGGTTATTTTCGTAGGAAGAATGGAGGCATAGACTATTTTCTAAATTTGAAAAGGCTTGAAAACTCTGACGCACAAAACAACTTATGGGTCCTAGTTCAGGCCTCTCTTTTAATATGCAGATTCAGCTGGTAGCTAGGAAGGCAAATATAATGTTAGTATTCATTTCAAGAAAATACAAGAGCAGAGATGTACTGTTGAGGCTATACTATGCTCTGGTCAGAACCCATTGGAGGTTGAGGATTCTGAGCCTGTTCTCGGAGTTTAGAAGGATGAGGGGATTAAACCCATTGAAATTTACAGAATAGTGAAAAGTCAGGATACAGTGGATGTGGAGAAGATGTTTTAACTACTAAGTGAGATTAGGACCCAATGTACATCCTCCGAGTGAAAGGTGGACCTTTTCCAACAGAGTTGAGGAGAAATAGGGGCAGCACAGTGCCTCCGTGGTTAGCACTGCTGTCTCACAGCACCAGGGACCTGGGTTTGATTCCAACATCGGTTTCCTCCGGGTGCTCGGGATTCTTTCTACCATCCAAAGATGTGCAGGTCAGGTAAACTGGCCATGCTAAATTGCCCATAGTGTTAGGTGCATTAGTTAGGGTAAATATAAGGTAGGTGGATTACTCTTCGGAGGGTCAATGTGGACTTGTTGGGCCAAAGGGCCTGTTTCCATACTGTAGGGATTCTTACAGAATTTCTTCAGTCTGAGGGTGATGAATCTATAGAACTCATTGATACAGAAGGCTGTGAAGGCCACGTCATTTAGTATATTTAAGACAGAGATAGGTAGGTTCTAGACACGTAAGGGGACCAAGGGTTACAGGGAGAAGGCAGGAGAATGGGGTTGAGAAATACATCAATTGTGATCAAATGGCAGAGCAGACTTGATGGGCCAAGTCGCCTAATTCTTTATTTTAGACTCCTTTATCTTATTGTCATATGCTGAATGGGCCACTCATTCTCCTGCACTCCACCTCTTCTCATTGTTGAGCTCTCATAAACATTTTGCAGAATCTATATTTCCATGTCTTTGTGCCGCATTCAAATATGGACATGAAATGCCTGGGGCCCTGCCTCACCACTGAAAATGCAGTAGTATTTTTAGCTGTCAGTCTACTACAACTCATAGCCCATTATAAATCCTGAAACTACAGTATTTTCATATGAGGATGGGACCCACCTGTGAAATTACTGAGGCATTACTTCAGCAGGGGAGCAGTTATTGTGTTGTAGTTCAGCATTAATGATCCTACTTATTATGCTTGACAAAGATAAGCAAAAATTTCTCAGCATTTAAGCAATTTAAATTGCTGCTTTCTCAGCAGAAATCAATTGCTCTGCAGGGAAGCTATCATTTTAAACAATTGTCGGTCACTTTGACAGGATCTTGATGCTCATGCTTATATCATGTATTGAAGTAGTGAATGAGGTAGACCTGGCTGGGTTTCCTTTAGATGATGCCATCTCACTGAATATGACCAATGCTGTGATGTTTGCACAGAGATGAGAAGCATTAAAGGTAGTATTTAGTATTTGTAAAGTTAAGGGCAAAGTTCAGGAGAAAGAAGTTCCTGCCCAATTTCCAGCCCAACTCAAAAACTGCTCCAAACTCTTCCCTCATTGTTCTCCCAAATCTGGATTCTAAACCTAAAGATTTTTGTCCCCTTCCTGCCTCTTGAACAAGAGTGCTAGCTTTCATATATTGTGAGGATAATTTCCTACCGGTATCTTTCTCATCTGATGAGGAAGACCATGGTCCTGAATCCAGTTACCCACTGGAGCTAATGGCATGATGGAAGTATTTCCATGGTCCCCTGTGAATGAAGACAGGAGGTGAACATAGTGAGAATGAAGCTGTGAATGGGGTTGAAGGGAAGATGATTGTGAAAAATGACACAATTCCTGTTCTTCATCCAGTATTTCATCTTCTAGACCACCTTCTTCTGACTCCTGTGACTCAGTGCAAGCATCATCCAAATGTTGCCCTGACTTCGAACTGTCTACTTTCTCTCTCTTGGTCACAGGTTGAAGCACCATTTGTACCTCATTTCTGAAATTCTGCTGTCCACAAGTGATCTCCATTGCTTCCATATCTGTCAGATCTACTGTGTCCGAAGTAAATTGAGTGTCCTGGCTAGAGAGTGCATCAAAGGCCTGAGAGTTTTGACTGCTGCTAAGTAATACCAAATCTGGCAACTGTATTTCCTCAGGGCCACGTTCGGTGCCTTCAGCTCCAATGCTAGTCATTTCTGACACCTTCCCACAGTCGATTTGATCTCGATGTCTTCAGTGTTATTCTTCCATCTCATAAGTGGATGCTAAATTCGTTTTATGGATTTCATATGCCAATTTATCCTGAAGAGAATGTAAAATATATTTATTTTATAATTTCAAATAAAACGTTAAAATCCTAAAACAATAATATTTTTTGTTTATTTTGAAAAGTGTGAGATTCTGCTTCTCTATTTCAGCCAGATACTAACAATACGAGCGGCTGAAATAGCAAAAGTCTTTTTAAACCCTAGTCTACACTTATCGGCTTCGCTGAGTCTTTACTGTACTCAAAAGTATTTAAGGATCAGTGCTCTGGATAGTCCTTAAGGTAGGAAAACAAACCCGTACAGCGATCGTCCAGTTTCCTATCTGATCGTGCTCATCAAATAACTCATCAAATATTGTAAGGTATGACTTATCAATTATCTCCGCGGTGAATGTTGGCTGTGCACAGCAGGATTTTTGTTTGTGGGATGGTTGGGGGGGGGGGGGGAATAGAAGCTAAAGGTGATCAGATCGATTTAGATGTTAAATTTTTAAGACATTTGAAACCCCCATCTTGCTGGCAGCACTCGACATGAACCCCAGAAAATGAAGGAGGCTTCACCATCTCCATCAGAGAAACTTAAAAATCACACGACACTAGGTTATAGTCCAACAGGTTTAATTGGAAGCACACTAACTTTCAATTAAACCTGTTGGACTATAACCTGGCGTTGTGTGATTTTTAACCTTGTACACCCCAGTCCAACACCGGCACCTCCAAATCTTCAGAGAAAAGTTTACCCACCCCTCCAGCTAGGCAGTACAGGATAACGAAAGAACTGCAGGTGGTGAATATCAGAAACAAAACAAAAACAGGAATTGCTGGAAAAGCTCAGCAGGCCCTGGCAGCATCCGTGGAGAGAAATCCAAGAGCTAACGTTTCGGGTCTCTGTCAACCCCCGGCCCCCGAGCTGAACAAACAGCCGGAGGGGGTGGCTTCGGGCGGGCCTCGACAAACGGGACGGAAAGTACTTGACTCTTGAAAATTAGAAACGCTGACCCTGCTTGACATACCCCGTGAATCCCATATTAGGGAAAACTTGGGACGCATCAAAGGGAAATTGAATATTTTGGAGATTTAACAACACATAAGTTGCCACTCAGTCGAACAAAATCGATTGTACCTCAACAAACTAGTTCAATTTGGGGCAGATTCATTGATTTCATTCACAGTGCAGCCAGATAATTAAACAGAATGCCGCCCAGTGACAGGCTGAGAAATTCACCAACGCCCACCAGCCCAAACCAGCTCCGGTCAGTTTCACTCAGCCCCGATATTGACCAAAAACAACGGGGGCGTTGGCGCTCGTGGACTGCCCCGCCCCTTTCCGCGCCCTCTGGCCCCGCCCCGAGGCTTGCACACCCGCCCCCCCCCAGACCCAACCTCTAACCCCGCCCCCAGGCCCACATTCAACCCCGCCCCCAGACCCCCAGCCACGTTCCCAGATCAAGCACCCACTCCACCCAGAGTCAAGACCCACCCTCCAGCCCCACCCCCAGACCCTCCACCCCACCCCTAAATTGGCAGCCAGTCCAGCCCTACCTCCAGGCTCTGCCCCAGACCTGGACGCACAACCCAGACCATACAGATCCACCTCTAGCTCCAACCCCCAAACCCTCCAGTACCACCCACAAACCCTCCATGCCCACCTTCAGTCCCACCACTAAACCCTCCAGTGCAGGCCTCATTCCCGATGAAGGGCTTTTGCCCAAAACGTTGATTTTGCTACTCCTCAGATGCTGTCTAACCTGCTGTGCTTTTCTAGCACCACCCTAATCTAGACTCTGATCTCCAGCACCTGCAGTCTCACTTTCACCTCCAGTTCCACACTAGCCCCAACCAAAACCCTCCAGTCCCACCTTCAGTCCCACCTCCAGCCCCACCCCAAAACCCTCCAGTCCCACCTCCAGCCCACCCCTAAACTCTCCAGTCCTACCTCCAGCCTTATCCTCCCACCCCGACCTCTAGACCCACCTCCAAACCCATCCCAGACCCTAATGTCTTGCCCCTCTCTCCCACCCCAACCCAAACCCCTGCAGGGAGGAGCATATGAGGACTGCAGATGCTGGAGATCAGAGTTGAGTGTGTGGTGCTGGAAAAGCACAGCAGGTCAGGCAGCATCCGAGGAGCAGGAGAATTGACTTATCGGGCATAAGCTATTTAGCACTTTCTGGATGAAAAGATAGTGTTTTTCCAGCACCACACTCTTGACTCCAAACTCCTGTAGCTCCACCCTCTCCATGGTGACCCGCCCTCAGCTCCTCCATTGCTACCCCAGTCACTACCACACCACCCCTCTCTCCCACCTCAACTCATCCATGGTGAACTGCTCCTAGCTCCTCCTGCCCTGCCCCTCTTCATGATTCACCATCCCTCCATGGTACCCTCCTCCCTCCTTCCACACCCCTCTCCTGCTCCACCCTTCTCCATTGCCCCATGTCCATCTTGCTCTTGCAAGTTACCTCTCCCTCCAATTCCTCCCTTTTTTATAGCTCCGCCAATTCTCCCTGGTGTCCTACACTCTCCTCTCCTCTATAGCTTCTCCCTTCTGCCCCACCTTCTTTCTTCCTGTCTAAAGTTCTGCCTGTTTTGCTGGAGCTCCATACCCTTCCTCCTGTCCCTTCTCCAATCTCCCTACTTTGTGGTGAATCCCGAGTGGCCAAGGTGAAAATAGCTTCAACCCCTTGTACACCCCCATACTGCAAAGTAAAGCATGGATCTTTCCAATTAAATCTAGTCATAGAGATGTACAGCATGGAAACTGACCCTTGGGTCCTACTCGTCCAGGCCATCTAGATATCCTGAATTAATTTAATCCCATTTGCCAGCATTTGGCTCTAAACTCTTCCTATCCATATACAGATCCAGATGCATTTTAAATGGCAGCTCATTCCATACATGCACCACCCTCTGTTTAAATCTTTCCCCTCTTACCTCAAACCTATGCTCTCTAGTTTTGGCCTTCCCCACCCCGGGGATAAGACCTTGGCTGTTCATCCTATGCATGCCCCCCATGATTTTATAAACCTCTATAAGGTCATTCCTCAGCCTCTGACACTTCAGGGAAAATAGCTCCAGTCTATTTAGCCTCTCCCTATATCTCAAAGCTTCCAAACTTTGCAACACCCTTGTAAATCTTTTCAAGTTTCACAACATCTTTCCTATAGAAAAGACTAGAATTGCATGCAGTATTCCACAAGTGGCCTAACCAATGTCCTATACAGCCGCATCATGACCTCCCAACATCTATACTCAATGCATTAGCTAATAAAGGCAAGCATGCCAAATGCCTTCTTCAATATCCTATCTATCTGCGACTCCATTTTCAAGGAACTATGAATCTGCACTCCAAGGTGTCTTTCTTCAGCAACACTCCCCAGGACCTTACCATTAAGTATGCAAGTTCAGCCCTGATTTGCCTTTCAAAAATGCAGCACCTCACATTTATCTAAAAGTTCACCTGCCACTTCTTAGCCTATTGGCCCATCTGATCAAAGTCCTGTTGTAGTCTGAGGAAACCTTCTTCACTATCTACTACACCTCCAATTTTGGTGTCATCTTCAAACTTACTAACCATACCTCCTACATTCACTTCTAATCATTTATATAAATGACAAAAAGCAGTAAACCCAGCATCGATTTTTGTGGCACATCTGTGGTCACAGGCTTCCAGTCTGAAAGGCAACCCTCTACACCACCATCTGTCTTCTACATTCGAGCCAGTTCTGTATTCAAATGGCTAGTTCTCCCTGTATTCCATGTGCTCTAACCTTGCTAAACAGTCTCCTGTGAGGAACCTTGTTGAATGCCTTACTGAAGTCCATATAGATCACATCCATCGCCCTGCCCTCATCAATCCCCTTTGTTGCTTCTTCAAAAAACTCAATCAAGTTATGATTTGGAGGTGCTGGTGTTGAAGTGGGGCATACAAAGTTAAAAATCACACACACCATGTTATAGTCCAATAGGTTTATTTGGAAGCACTAGCTTTCGGAGCACTACTTCCCCTCAATCAAGATTGTGAGAGACAATTTTGTATGCACAAAGCCATGTTGACTATCCCTAATCAGTCCTTGCTTTTCCAAATAAATGTAAATCCTGTCCGTCAGGATCCACTCCAACAACTTACCACTGATGTCAGGCTCACTGGTCTACAGTTGTTGAGGCTTTCCTCACTTGATTATAAGATTTCTGCTTTGGTACCAAACATTTTTCTCCAGTTTTAATATGACTCCTCTTATTTTGCTATGTTCCATCAAGAAGAAAGCTTATCCAAACAGTTTTCCTCTGAACCGTGTTAATATGCACCATAATTTACATATAAAGAGGCAAGAGAAATGAGATTCTCACAAGATTGTCTGCTAACTGTTAAATCAGACACCCTCTGCAGTGGTTTTGTTAACCAGTGAATGGCTCACTGACTGGTGAGGTGATTAAAAGCTCAGAATACATTACATTATTAAAACTGTTTTCTACTGGATCAGGAAGGTCATTTACTCCATGCTAATCAATTTGTTGTAAAGACCGTGTCCTATAATTGGGCCTTCTCATCCTGGACTAAAATGTTTGAATCCCAGGGACTTACAAGGAAATCTGCATGGTTTGAAAGTTAGGAATTTGATTGCTATTGTGAATCCCATTTGTGTTGCAGTCGGTTCGAATGATGTGCAGATGAACTGGAGCCGTGGAGTTATTAAAAAGTGAAGCAGATTTGTGTGAACTCATTGCCAGTTATCGATCACAAAGGATCTCTGCCTGCCAGTAACTACATGATTGGTTGTTAAACAGCTGAACAGCTTGGGCTGTGACTTAGACAGAGAACTTAGTTAGGCAAGGAGGGGGAATCCCTATGTCTACATGAGCCAAAAAAAATTCTCAGTTTTGTGTAATAAGCTGTCCTAAGTCAGAAGTAAACAGACTTACCTTTTTTTTAGTAGATGTTGTAAGTTGTGACTTTGTATTAAATAAATCAGAAAGCTTTTGTAAATGAACAACCACCCCATGTCTCTTGTGAACCAATGGAAGCATTCAGAAAAAAACAAGGTCAAGAAGAAACCTTCAAATCAGGAAGAAGTAAACCAACAGACCTTGGGATTACGGCCTGGGGAGTTGTTTTTCCATTTTTGCCCTCTGCCCACAAGCATTTTTCCTCCTGTTTGTGTGTAAAAGTGCATTTATGAGCAATTCAGAGTTTAATTTGTAGAGTAACTGGTTATAATTGTTCACCTGGAGCTAGGATCTAGTTACCTGTAATAAATAGCTGTTGTTAGGTACAGCCTTTGGCTTTCTATAAACCTGAGTCAGAAGACCAGGTAGAGTCATAGAGATGTACAGCATGGAAACAGACCCTTCGGTCCAACTCATCCATGCTGACCAGATATCCCAACCCAATGTAGTCCCACCTGCCAGCACCTGGCCCATATCCCTCCAAACCCTTCCTATTCATATACCCATTCAGATGCTTTTTAAATGTTGCAATTGTACCAGACTCCACCACTTCCTCTGGCAGCTCATTCCATACAAGTACCACCCTCTGAGTGAAAAAGTTGCCCCTTAGGTCTCTTTTATATCTTTCCCCTCTCACCCTAAACCTATGCCTTCTAGTTCTGGACTCCCCCACCCAGGGAAAATACTTTGTCTATCTATCCTATCCATGCCCCTCATAATTTTGTAAACCTCTATAAGGTCACTACTCAGTCTCTGATGCTCCAGGGAAAACAGGCCCAGCCTATTCAACCTCCCCCATAGCTCAAATCCTCCAACCCTAGTTCAGTAATTTTGTACATTTCTTTTAAAAACTGTTACTTTTATGATGTCTATGGGAAAGCATAGCTTGCCTTCTTAAATGTTATCTTAGTGAGTCACAATACCATGACCTTACAAATGAGTAGAACTAATTCTGAAATAATGCCACTGATAGTCACTGCAACCACAAATTCTGTAAGGAAGCCCATTTCAATTTTTCAAGTATTTCTGTGTGAGTAAGTTCAAAATGTTTATTCTAAATTTACCCTTTACTAGTTTGAATCTGTGTTCCCATGTATGACCACCATTGAACAATACTAGTGTAATGTTTTACACTATTTTGTTGAACTCAGATCAATTTTCAGATGGCTCCTTTCAGCAATGTAAAGCCCGGGTTTCTCTATTCTTACCTGGTACTCAGACCGATGACTTCAAGATTCAGCATCATAACTCTCAGTGCATAATCTTTATTGACATTTTAAGAATGATCAAATCTTGTAGTATGGAAGCAGGCCACCTGGCCCATCTAGTCTGCACTGACCCTCCAAAGAGCTTTCCCATCCAGAAACCACCCCCGCACCACCACCCCCACCCCCCCCCCCCCCCAACCCCAACCCAGTAACTTTACAATTCCCATGGCTAATCCACCTAGCCCGCACATCTTTGAACTATGGGAGGTAACCAGAGTACCCAGAAGAAGTTTATGCAGAGATGGGGAAAATGTGTAACCTCCACACAGTCAGTTGCCTGAGACTGAAATTGAACCTGAGTCCCTGGTGCTGTGAGGCAGCAGTGCTAACTGTTGAGCCACCGCACCACTGCTTGTTTTCTTTTGTCCTTGGAAATTACAGCCGGATGCAACACCCAAGATGTAGTCATGCCTGAGTCCTTGCATTATGATTTCCAATATCTCTGACTTTTCTATTACTTCTTTGGCCATGTAGTTCGGCATTCTATTAACTAAATTGAATTTGGTTTTAAGGATGTTGTCTGACCCGCTGTGACCTCCTTCAAATGCTGCGTCCATTAAATTTCTTTGAACTCAATTTTTGGTTAAACCAGTGAAATTCATGTGACCCTTTTTTTCTTCCTACATACAGTCTTTTATTTTTGCAGTTGCGAGCATTTAATTCTTTCTGTCATTGCTCATTCCACGCATTTTTGTTTCATGTCTTTTGTAATTTTTGGTTAGTTCCTTTGATTTCACTGCCCCTTCTAACATAGTGTCATCTGCACATTTGACCGTCCTGAATGAGGATAAATTGCAAGAAATATATAGAGACCCTTTTTTAAACAAATAGCTACAATATTTAAAAAGGAAGACAGTTGCTAAAGTAAACATTGGACCGTTTAGAAGATGAGACTGGTGCTCGCACACTTGCTGATTTTTTTTTCATTTTTTTGAATTTCTATTCTTTTTATCAATTTTGGATTGGAGATTTGAACTGGGAATTGTGAGCTGGAAATGATGTGTGGGCTTTGGAACAGCTTATGGTAAAAGGAAAAGACTAAACTAATTTTATTTCTTTGAGGCCAGTCCTGGAGGCCAATTGCAGGCTGATTTCTTTATTAAAAGTGTTCCAACCAATACAGTGATCCCAGGAAGAGTATCAACAGATAGTAAAGTTACATACTAATGAGATGAGTACCTGGGAACTGGTTCAGGCATGTCTGGAAGAGACTATATGTTCAAGAAGATGGCAGTTGTTGAATGGTAATTGAGTCTTGTGAATAAATTATTAGTCCCAGGCCAGAAACAGATCTGAAGTTGTGTTTTGAACTATGTTCTCTAGGTATACTAGCTTGGCTACTGATATGAAAACATAAAGATTTTCAAGATCCTTGCCTAATCTGTTACACTCTGCCCACAGAGTAGAAAGCTGCATTAGAATTATTATCATCTATACATGAGTGAACTGAGATGACCTTAATGAGAGGTTCCAGAAACTTCACTAAAGAGTCCATATTTATACTTATGAAGCAATGCATTATGAAAGCCATTTAAGTAATCTGGCCAGTTTGTTCTTTCTATTTATCCATTAACTTTGTTTGTGTCCGTCCTTTGTATGAGTGGGGTCTGAAAACAAAAACATTTCAGGTTTAAAGCACAGACATTAATCAGCATACCTTGGTTAATATTTCCTTTGCCAAAGGTATTGTATATTTAATAAATAGTTGTTTGTTTTTATTGAGATTCAAAACTGGTGTCTGGAATTGATTATTCACAAAGTTTGGGAATGATTATTCAAAAGTCTGGTTGGGAACGATTGGAGTAATTATTGAGGGTCTTCTATGGCTTAATTTTATTGTGTTGCAAATACAGAGGTAGCAAAGCTAATTTAATTTGGCTGGCTGTCTTCAGGCTGTAATATTGGGAAACTTAATAATGGCAAAATTATAGCAGAGATTTGAAGAAGTATTTTCAGGGGATACTCAGAAGGCATCCCATGAGTAGCTTTTTGAACTAAAAAGTCAAAAGGTTAAAGGAACTTAAAACTACCTCTATTATTCGATAAAAAATAATGGAACTAAAGTCTGGATTGTCTCCTAGACCTGAAGGCTTCTATCCTGGGATCTTAAATAAGTCTCTGTAAAGATAATGAATGCATTGAATGTAACCTTCCAAAATTCTCGAGATTCACAAAAGGCCCCAGCAGATTGAAAAACTGCAAGAAATTAGGATGTCAGAGAGCAGAAAATCATAGGCCAGTTAGTATAATATTAAAAATCTTGGAATCCATTATTAAGGAAGTAGTACCAGGCTGTTTTTTGCAAATAATGACATGATTTTGAGAATGCAAAATCACATTTGAAAAATTTATTGAGTTCTTCAGAGACTTAATAGGCAGGGTAGGTGAAGGGAAACCATTAGATGGTGTATTTGGATTTCCAAAAGGCATTCAGTAAGGATACCATACAAAACGTTAATACACAAGAGAAAAGCTTGTGGTAATTTATTATCATGGATAGAGAAATGGATAACTAATAGGGAATAGAATGAAGCGTATTATTGGCTAACTGATACAAGAAGAGTGCCACAGGGATTATTGTTGCAGCCTCAACGTCAACTGCCCTGACTTCAAGGCATTACTTGACTGAGTGTCGCATCAACTAGACCCAGGAAAACTAAAGTCAATAGGAACCAGGGCAAAGTTCTCCACTGGCTGAAATCATAACTAGCTTAAAATAAGGAAGACCTAGACAACATTTGGGCTTGGTCTGGTAAGTGGCAAGTAAAATTTATGCCATACAAATGCCAGGCAATGATAACCTCCAACAAGAGACCATCCAATTCTTGCCCCTTGATGGCTCATGACATTATCATCAGTGAATCCTTCACTATCAACATTGTGGTGGTTCAATTAGCTGAGAGCTGAACCATATTAGCCTTATTGATACAGAGGCTAGGAATTTTGCAGCAAGTAGCACATCCCTTGACTCCCCAAAACATTTCCACTATCTATAAGGACAAGCCAAAAGTGTGATCAACTATTCTCTACTTATCTGGATGAGTGCAGCTCCAATTATGCTCAAGAGGCTGGGCATGATCCAAGACAAAGAAATTGTTTGATTGACATCCCATTTACCACTTTAAACATGCACTCCCTCTGTGACCATCCATAAGATGCAATGCAAAACCTCACAGAAGCCCTTTGATAGTAATTTCCAAATTCCCAAGGCAGCAAATGCATGATAACGCCAGCATCTGCAAATTCACCTTCAAGTCATAGCCTGTCATGGAAGTATATCACCATTCTTTTACTGTCACTGGTTTAGAATCCTGGAATCTCTCATGTGATGAATGCTTTTCATTAATTTTGAAGGGTTTGCATTTCAATTTAGTAATGTATTTCTCTGGGTTTAAAACAATATGTGTTAGAGAGCAGATGACTAAAGGTCTCCCGAGGGGGTGATCAATGGAAGTTTGTTCATATTGTGGGGTTTTTACGATAGGAGAGAAATAAAACATTAAAATGCATTAGCTTGCTTTTGGGTTTAGAATAATCAGGGATTGATTCTAGCTTTGAAACCTCCATAACGGGCAAGTTTCTATTTGCTTCAAAGGTCACTCGATCAATGTTTGCTGTAATTATTCTTATTGCTGCGTGCTCCCGAGAGGAGGTTGAGCAATTCATCAACTTCACCAACTCATTCCACCCTGACCTTAAATTTACCTAGACCATCTCTGATATCTCCCTCCCCTTCCTGGACCTCTCCATCTCCATTAGTGACGACCGACTTGACACTGACATTTTTTAAAAACCCACCGACTCCCACAGCTACCTGGATTACACCTCTTCCCACCCTATCTCTTGCAAAAATGCCATCCCATATTCCCAATTCCTCCGCCTCCGCCGTATCTGCTCCCAGGAGGACCAGTTCCACCACAGAACACACCAGATGGCCTCCTTCTTTATAGACCGCAATTTCCCTTCCCACGTGGTTAAAGATGCCCTCCAACGCATCTCGTCCACATCCCGCACCTCCGCCCTCAGACCCCACCCCTCCAACCGTAACAAGGACAGAACGCCCCTGGTGCTCACCTTCCACCCTACAAACCTTTGCATAAACCAAATCATCCGCCGCCATTTCGGCCACCTCCAAAAAGACCCCACCACCAGGGATATATTTCCCTCCCCACCCCTTTCCGCCTTCCGCAAAGACCATTCCCTCCGTGACTACCTGGTCAGGTCCACGCCCCCCTACGACCCACCCTCCCATCCTGGCACTTTCCCCTGCCACCGCAGGAACTGTAAAACCTGTGCCCACACCTCCTCCCTCACCTCTAAGGCCCTAAAGGAGCCTTCCATATCCATCAAAATTTTACCTGCACATCCATTAATATCATTTATTGTATCCTTGCTCCCGATGCGGTCTCCTCTACATTGGGGAGACTGGGCGCCTCCTAGCAGAGCGCTTTAGGGAACATCTCTAAGACACCCGCACCAATCAACCAAACCGCCCCGTGGCCCAACATTTCAACTCCCCCTCCCACTCTGCCAAAGACATGGAGGTCCTGGGCCTCATTCACCGCCGTTCCCTCACCACCAGACGCCTGGAGGAAGAATGCCTCATCTTCCGCCTCGGAATACTTCAACCCCAGGGCATCAATGTGGACTTCAACAGCTTCCTCATTTCCCCTTCCCCCACCTCATCCTAGTTTCAAACTTCCAGTCCCCTTGACTTGTCCGGATTTGTCCGATCTGCCTAGCTCCTTTTCCACCTATCCACTCCACCCTCTCCTCCCTGACCTATCACCTTCATCTCCTCCCCCACTCACCCATTGTACTCTATGCTACTCTCTCCCCACTCCCACCCTCCCCTAGCTTATCTCTCCATGCTTCAGGCTCTCTGCCTTTATTCCTGATGAAGGGCTTTTGCCCGAAACGTCGATTTTGCTGAAGCTCCTCAGATGCTGCCTGAACTGCTGTGCTCTTCCAGCACCATTGATCCAGAATCTGGTTTCCAGCATCTGCAGTCATTGTTTTTACCTAGCACCTTTTGGAAGCCTAAGCTATTCATTGGGATACAGATTGAGGTACACAGAGGTTCCCACCAGCCTGGAGGGAACATTGGACCTGACTGAATGTAAATGTAAGAATAGTTTCTCCTAAAAAAAAGTTTGTTCAGAGCAATTAAGCAAATAGTTACTCAGTGTAAGAATCTCAGTTGTGTGGGTCAAAGGCTTCAGAGCTCACAGGTCTAGATCTGGGAAGATGCAGTTAAACCAACCTAGACATTTGACAGGAAATAAAAATTCAGCTGAATTTTTATTAACATTAGATGGTGATGCTGGGGAGTGGACAGAATCTTGTTTTTCTAGATGTTTGAACTTCTAAAATCTGTGCTATTTGTAGATTTATGTTTATTATGTTTATTTTTCTTTATTGTTAAATCTAAATCTGCAGCCTGGAGTGCTTCTATCTCAGTGAAAGATTATCATATTAAATTAGAAATAAAAATCTATCAAACCAGATTTAATTCCTAGATCTGCCTCATCCAACAACAACATCAACTATGATTGTAATGCCCAGCACTGTGGGTATACCTACCCTACTTTGGATACAGCAGTTCAAGTGGATGACTCATCATCTAAGGCAATTGGGGATAAGCAATAAACGCATGTCTATCCAGTGATGCCCACATGAAAAATTATGATCTATATTAATGACTTGTGGGTCAAATTTGCTGATGATACAATACTATGTAGGAAAGTAAGTCGTAAAGAGTTTGCACTGGGATAATGAGGTGTGTGGGCAGAAAACTTGTAAAAATGTGAATATAATGACCCTTTAGATCCAAAAACAGTTAATATGTCTGATTTGACTCTCTTATGGAAAAGAAACCAATGCCTGAGATAATCAATAATCAAGAAAACAAAACCTTATTCATTATAACAATCGTAACTTTTAATAAGTGGAAAAATAAAGTATTAATTACTAATTTGTGGATTTAAACAATACCATCTCAAAATCCAAACACGCTCATATTAATTCATAAATAAGATAGGCAGTCAAGTCCATTATGGAGGAATATTGTGGGTGGAAAAATAAAAGCAAAAAGGAACAAATTCTTCAATCAAGAGTCTAAGTCACTAGGATGGAATGAGAATGCCTTTCTCACAGTTCTTTTGATTTTTGGCGAAGATGTTACATTATTGTTGACCACAATTTTGCTCAATTCAATAGCTGGCTAGTGTATTTGGGTCTTGACTGGAATTAGAAGTTTTTCTTTGAAGAATCTTTCAACGACTTTTCTTTTCCACTCACAGAGAAACAGAGATCTGGATAGCTAGCAATCTTTTGGAGGTCTGAGTGCCACTTGCTTTCTTCTCTCAGTTCTGTAATAAACAGCTCCTTAAAACTAATCCAAAAGCCAATGCTGGGTAAATGTTTTTCAAACTAAAGGCAACTGGTTTCCGCTAGTCTGATAAAAGTTGCAAATCCAGCTTGTCCAAAAGTTACATGCACTTGTATATCTAATGAGTGAATGTTACATTATTCTACTTTTGCTTGGAGTAGTAAAGACAAATCTAATTTATACCCTGTAACACAGTCACTCAAATCTTTATCTTCCAGTTTATGTTTCAATATAAAATACAATAAAACATATGCAGTCCTTACATGCCTCTACACCCGGAGAGATAAAACACCATTTCTGAATATACTTCATTACCAGGTACACATGCATATATTCAACAAAACAAACACACTCACTCATTCTCACATACACTTTCTTGTCATCTGTTCTCAAATTTTCTACCAATTTCAGCATCATTACATTCTTGATAACATGTCTGCAATTACATTACCCTTTCCAGCAACACAACCAATTCTTATACTATTAGGTTATAATAACAAACTTCATCAAAATAATCTCGCATTTTAAAATTCCCCACAAAACCAAAGGAATTATAGTCAGATTGTATTGTTTCTCCGTGGTCCTGACTGACAAACTTTAAAGTGTTTAAGAGCCAGTAACAATATCAGAATCCCATTTTCCACCACAGTGTACGTCTTCTGGTTCAAGTTCTTAGAAACGTATCTGTATATAAGGTGTATCACTTATATATACTTTAATGTTATGTATTTTGGAGTTTGGATTTTGAAGTAGTGACATTTAGGTTTTGTCAATGTGCATGTGGGAGTTTAATGATTAACATGTACACATTCATGGGGCAATTGTTTTTAAAACGGTATCCTGGATTTGTAATGGGAGCTTTGTTTGCATTGGGACAGTTTCACTGGTGGACAAAATAAGTATTGAAGAGCATTACTTGCTTTCAGTTAGAAGAATAAGGGATTTCTTTGGTTAGGAGAAAAACCCATAGTTTGGAAAGCTTTTGATTTCAGTTTGCATAATTTCTGGTTTCATTTCTGGTATGAAATAGTTTCTCATGGAGAAAGGAGTTAATTATAGTATATTCTATAATTATGCTGTTTATTAAAAATGTGACTTTCAATTAGCTTTCTGGAGGAAAATCATGGTATTGTCAGGCCACAAGAATTTGAACAGCTGCTGTATCCCTTAATATGGTTATGCGTCTAGCTATATGAATTGAGAAAGAAAAAGGTACCTTTCCTTTTAATAAAATACTTGATATCTCCCATTTATGTTTTCACCCCTGTTGCCCTCACAGCAGTGCCTACCTTTGGTTTCATAGTTGTAGTTAAAGCGACAATTTGAGCCATTATATTTTCCTTTTGAGTTTCTCTCTTGGACTCACTTTTGCAGAACCTAGTAAGTCCTATGGGCTTCCCATTCAATTTTCAGCATTCTGATAAAAAGGTGTCCCACATTTTTACAATGGAAACACTGAGACCAAATTCCCTCACTTCCACCTTCTGCATCTTCCTTTCTGGTTTGAGGAGTAGATCTTAGTGCATTCCCAACTATATCTTCATTGCTCAGGCTACTTGCCTTCCATTTACACTCCCAATTAACCATTTTGGTTGATTGGGGCAAATGGAATAAAGGTTTAATTTTATGGAACAGTTCAACTATTTATGCTGCATGTCTCAGTAACAACACTGTAGGGTTCTAATTACTAAAGGTAGTTTTAAAATTCTTCTCAGAGAATGATTTCTTTGAGAGCTTCATATATGGCATTTATTCTTAATGCCAGTATCTACCAATGAAAATTGCTTTAACTTTTTAAAGTAAATGTGGGTTTGCTCATCCTGTTTCCTTTCATTTTGAGTTGCAAAATAAAGCTAGTTTATTTTTATCAACACAGCAGTTTAAACATCCATTTTCCAGTTTATATCCAAATACGATCTATGCAGGTCTTACAGGAACTTGTCTATTTTGTTAGGATGAATAGAAGAGCAGAATATCATTTAAGTGGCGAGAACCTGCAGACTGCTGCAGTGTAGAGAGATGTGGGTGCCCTTGGATATGAATCCCAAAATGTTAGCATATAGATAAAATCCCTACAGTGTGGAAACATGCCCTTCAGCCCAATAAGTCCACACCAATCCTCTGAAGAGTAACCCACTAGACCCTGTTGCTCTATATTTAATCCTAACCTACATAGCCCTGATGGGCAATTTACTATGGGCAATTTAGCATATTGTGGGAGGAAACCAGAGCACCCAGAGGAAACCCACACAGACACAGGCAGAATGTGCAAACTCCACACAGACTGACAGGCAAGGCTGGATTTGAAACTGGGTCCCTGGCACTGTGAGGCAGCAATGCGAGCCACTGAGCCACCATGCCACCCACAGATACTTCTGTGTTATCGTATAAGTCTTTTTTGCAAGGGGATTGGAATATAAAAGTCAGTATATCTCGCGACAGCTTTACAGGATTTTGGTGAGTTTATACCTGGAGTACTGCATACAGTTTTGATTAAATTACTTAAAAATGTACATACTTGCATGCGACATAGATCATTGGATTAATTCCTCAAATGAAAGGGTTATTTTGTGGGAAAAGTTGAGGAAATTTGGCATGTAGTAATTGGAGTTTGGTAATCTTATTGATGTAATCTTATTGAAGCATAGGGAGAGTTTCACAGGATAGATGTTGAGAAGATATGTCCCCACATTTGAGAATCTAAAATTAAGGGACATTGTTTTAAACAAGATATTTCCCATTTAAAGACAGATTGGGATGAAATTCTTCATTGAGAGTCATTAAATTTTTAAAGTTCTTTTTGCCATTGGAAGTTGATGTGATGACTTATTACCCAGAAGCCTCCAGACATTACAGTAAAGATAATTTGTAATTTTTTTCACATCAGGGAAAGCTTTAATTGATTTTCAGAATGGTTGAAAAAGGATTTTAAAGAGTTTACATCAATTGTGAAGGAATCAATTGTAATTTTCTTGGATAATAATTATTGATCCATGTTTCCTTTGATCGAAAAGCATTACCAACAGGAAGTAAGTTAAGCTACCGATGCTGTGTGGATGAGAGACACAAAAGAGAGTTGCAGCAGGAGAGCTGGAAGGTGAAGGCAGTCAACACCGAGATCCAGACTCAAACAGAAACCAGTTGGAGACAAAAAGAGGAACACACGGAATTCATTTGACGAGAAAAAGCAAATCGCTCTCTGAACGAGGTACGGTTTTCCATTCAACAAAAAAAAAGGATTATTTTGAAGAAATATGTAAGCCAGCTAAAAAAGGTCTAAACTGGAAAGTTGTATGAACAGTCGCTAAGGAGCAGAACTGGCAAAACTGTAAACCAGGATGCTGTTCGTTTGTTGTCGAGAGTGTGGTGCTGGAAAAGCACAGCAGGTCAGGCAGCATTCGAGGAGCAGGAGAATCAATGTTTCGGACATAAGTCCTTCATCAGGATTTCTTATGCACAAGACGTCGATTCTCCTGTTCCTTGAATGCTGCCTAACCTGCTGTGCTTTTCCAGCACCACACTCTCAACTCTGATTTCCAGCATCTGCAGTCCTCACTTTCTCCTGCTGTTAATTTGTTCAAAGGGAAATCTAGAAAGCTATACCATCAGGACTGTTGTGACCTAAGGAGGAAGAGGGTTTATAGAATATCTTGTTGTGAAATTGTGTAGCTGCATAATGCAAAATTTTGAAAGTGGTTGACTGTGGGTGTGTATTATATACCTTTGTTATATCAACTATTTAAAGTGAAATTTACATTTTCATTTGAAATATCATTTATCTGTTAATTTTCATGAAAAATTTGCAGGGCTCTGATTTGTGTTAAAATAACAGCTACAAAAACTGGAATTTTATTGGTAACGTTTTCTTTGAGAGACATTCTGTGAATTTTGTCATCTTAGCTTACAGTTTCTTCACAGAAATTGTAGCACTGAGTCATTGAGTATATTCAAGGCTGGTCAACAAATTTTTGATCTACAAGGGAGTCAAGACTTATTAGGACCAGCCCAGGAAGTTTAAACATTTTCCCGCATTAGCAACTCTCCAAGGAAGTCCCTGGGTCTGAGTTGTACTTTGATCAACTCTTGGAGGGTCTGCACACACTGATTGGCACCCAAAAGGGGCACGCGCACACACACACCAGTTGACATGTGTGTACCCTCCAAGTGCCAATCAGTGTATGGACCCCTGAGTGCTGACCAGTGTGCACATCCCTGAGTACTGATAAGTTTGTGGACCCTCTGAGTGCTGACCAGTATGTGGACTCCTGAGTGCTGATCAGTATATGGACCATCTGAATGCTGATCAGTGTGTAGATCCTCTGAATGCTGATCAGTGTGTGGACCCTCTGAATGCTGATCAGTGTGTGCAGAACCCCTGAGTGCTGACAGTGTGTGGACCATCTGAATGCTAATTAGTGTGTAGACTCTCCAAATGCTGATCAGTGTATGCAGACCTCCTGAATGCTGACTGTGTGTGGAACCTTTGAAGAATTGCACAGATTAGAATGAGGTTTGGCTTCAAGGTGGCACCAACCTGATTACAAGAAAAGTAGTTGCCTTCCAGTTGGAATACACAGCTATATTCGCAATTTGGAAAATGAGTTGGGGAGTTGGTGCTGGTGTGTTCCCCAGTTTCAGGACAACTGGGGTACTTATGGTCGTTGCTGCAGAGGGTGGTCATTGAAAACCATTTCTTGTCCTTGCCTCAGCAATAGGCCCTGATTGGTTAAGAAATCAGCTGGTCAGTACAGTACACAAGTGCCTGATTAACTCATGATCAATTGGGTTTCTAGCTGTGGGAAATGAGGAGATTTCTCACTCTTAAAGATGCCTCCCCCACACTTTTTGAAATGGAAAATCCCAACCATGGTCACCATTACTGACACTAGCTTTTCATTCTAGATTCATATAGTTAATTGAAGTTAAATTCTTCAGCCACCATGTAGGGATGACTATGATTCTGCTTTTCATTATAAAGATTATGTCATGGAGAATTACCAGGAGACGTGGAGAGTTCTTCAAGAAGATGATCTTTTATTTGCAAACAAAAAACCGTGACAATCAGAAAGTGAATTCATGATTGCCCCTGAATCACGGGATTTGTTATTTTTTAGACCTTTCAATTATCATGCTTTCTTCGAGTTTATCAGCATGTCCAATTGTGTTAGTCAGGGCTACCTTTCTGCAGTTATGCAACAAACCAATGATATTAGTTCATGATATCTCTCTACTTCTGCCACTATGGATTTTCCTACTTCAAACTTAATCTTACTTTACCAAATTATGATTAGATTTTTACTATTATATCTGCCACAACGGTCTTCAGTCCTAAGTTGACCCTGTTACATCATGCTAACATTTACTTATATGTCATGTGCTTTGATTAACCTGATTACACTGCCGTTGGTACCCAACCTATACTACATAATTATACCACCATTGTTCTATACCCGATTGATGTAGTATTCCACAGATCATTGTAACATTTCACCAGTTCTCAAGTTTAACCCCTTACTTGCCCTTATTCTCTTTATTTTCCATATTCCTCCCTTTGAGACTTATTGGTCTCACCTAGAGAAAGAAAACAATAAGTCCAGACTTCTTGGTGCCCATTAAAAACATTGTAGATCCCAACACAGACCGAATGAATTTTGAGGTCTGATTCTTAAAGGGTTCTTCTCTGTTCCTGGAGTCCCTTGGGCCAAAAGCCCGTCCTCTAGTTACCAGAACAGGAAAAAAGACCCAACGTCCCTCAGAATCTAAGGCCTGCACGTTCCTCAGAAGTAATATCAATGTTCTAATTTGGACATGTTCCTCACACCGAGGCAATTGCCAGATTGTACTAGTACAGCGGCGAGGCTTTGTCAGAAGAGGGAGTATGCCCAGGGGTCGCTGAAAGAACCATGAGTTGCTGTGTAGTGATGCGAACTAGAAAAGACTTAACAAAGGGTAAGGCACAACAAAAAACAAAGGCAACGACAAGTTACACAGCACCTACAATAATTCCAACCTTGACAAACCAAGCTCCCCATGCCCCCAAGATATTATTCAACCAATTAAAAGCCTGATGACCAAACCATGCATTGCCCTTTAATTCCTGCCTCCGGTTCTTTAGATTTTCCATTGCTTTAGTAAAAGATCCCGTACTCCTGCGGTCTGCCCTTGGGGACCCCAGTTCTGTCTAATTTGCCCTGCCCTGGATGCGGTATTTGCAGGAAAGCCTCCCTAAAAACCTCCATTGTTGACATAGGACTTTCTGGCCCCTGTCCGGCAACACGATAGGACCTCCCTTGAGCTGGCAATTGGTTCATGCCAATGTTGACAACTGAGTTGGTTCCTACTGGCAACACCTTTTTGCCCTTCTCTTTCTCTTTCTTTTTAAGCTCTTCAAGCTGTATCTGTGCCAGTTTCCTTTGCACCTCTTCCTGCTGTTCAGACAGTTTTCCTTTGTCTTTTCAGAACGTTTCGACTGCATGAGCTGCGTGGTCTCTGAATTCCTGGTGGCTCCTTGATGATGTCAGACCCACCACCTTCTCCAGTCTTGATCTGACTTGGGAGAGGGTTGCCTCAATAATAGTATTTTGAAACATTGTGGTCAGCAATGTTTGCCCTCTATGTCTTGCTCTGTTTCCAGCTTCCACTTTCTTTGCTGTCTTTCCAAATAGGCTGCCAGGTTTTCATTGTCTCCCAGTGGACCCCCTCTCAGAGTTTGGGGGTCCTTCTTGGGCGGATAACAGTCTCTTAGGGCCTGCCATCCCCTCTGTCTCACTTAACCAAACCCGGCCCCATCAACTATCGGACTGTCTGCCACACTTTTCAAACAGGCTTGGCCCATTATTTCCTTTAACTTCGGGAGCCCCATCAGCCTCACCAGCAGTGCCTTCAAATCTTCCATAGCCAACAATCGCCCCGTGGTTTTGTCTTCAAAAGCCCTGATCCACTTTCCTGCTCCCTCATGTAAGCTGGGCAGTGCATTTTTCAGCCCTTCCAGATCCTGAGTTCCCCAAGGAATGTATTGTGGCTATCTCCCACCTTTTATAAGTAGTGGTAATATCTTCCCCCGTTGGGATCTCATTCCCTTACTGAGGCCACCACTCGATAATTCCCAATCGGACTTTGATTCTGATTCTATTTCCAATTCCTCCCATCCTCTGCCCACTAACCCCACTTGGGGCCCTCTTTTTACTTGTTTCTCCTCTATCTTCACTAAATCACTTCCGCCTCATCCCTGCTCAACCTTCATCTTACAATCCTCATATTCTTTTTATTCCCTTAGTGTACGCAGTACATCAATCTCATGCCTCAGCTCCTGTTGTTCACATTGTATAGCTTCTACTTCTTCCTGCCTTTCTCTTCTTTCTGCCTCTTCCCTCAGTTTATTCCTGTCTTCTTTACTTCTCTCCCATTCTAACTGTCCCTCTATGTCTACCACTCCCTCTATCACGGGACACTGCTTTATAGCCTCTTCATCTGAATAGGGAGGGGGTCTACCTAGTTCATATAGGGAGGGTTCTTTTACTTGCCTCTCTGTTTGCAGTGACTGTTTGGTTTGTCCTTTGGCACCCCTCCTCGTCACAATTGTTGCCTAATAAGCTTCTCTCAGCTCTTCCCCCTCTCTCCTTAAAAGTTTTAGTATCTCCATCTCCTGGTCCCTCTTTGGGCACCTCTTCTTAGGTTTATCTCTCGGTTTGTAGTTTTCAATTAACTCTTCCATTTCATCACATGTGTCTATCAAAGGTACCGTCTTTTGGACATTTAGTCAATAACATCTCAGTTCTTTTTCCCCATTTTTCAGAAATCTTTACGATATTATTTATCACTACTGGGAACTTGCTGCCCAATATTTTGACTGCAGTCCCTTTATTCATGGTTAAAATCTCATCAGTTCAACTGTCTGACAGTCCTTATTTTTGCACAACTGAAAATCTGATGATACTTCGGAAAGTGTTACCATTCCCTGTTATTTTATTTGTCTATTTTTAACCTGCCGGCTTTCCAATTGTAAATAGGTCCACTAATGCTATTAGTAATACAATCTCTACCTTACTTGTTCTGCCCTGTCCGTTCAGGCCCTCATTACCCATGAGGTGGTACCAATAGGGATTTGCATACACCACGTGGAATTTTCACTACCACCAAGTGGAATTTTCACTACCACCACATGGAATTTTCACTGCCACTGTGTGGAATTTTTACTAACACCATGTGGAATGTTCAGTACCACCACGTTGAATTTTTACTCAGTCAATTACTTTGTTCTACCCTTATTCACCCCTCACCCCACTGCACAGCTTTCTTGAACAATCTTCCACGGCTCCTTTAGCTGCAATTTACCCTTCGCCTATTGGATCTTTGGATTGGAGATACATTCTGGCAGTTTCCTGCACCTCCGAGTCCCCAAGGACCACCCCAAACCAACAGAATAAAGTCCTATTACCTCTTTTTGTTAGGTACCCATATTTTGTCAGTCTCGGGAGTGTCCCTCAGCAGACCGAGAAGTGCCGTGTTGCTGCTGCCCTCTTTTTGGGTAGGTCTCTTTATGACCCTGGAATTAAGAGTCCCTTGCTCTACCCCCATGTAGGGATGACTATGATTCTGCTTTTCATTATAAAGATTACAACAGCTATAAATCCAATGTTGGGAAATGAAGGCTAAAGATGTGCAGGTTAGGTGAATTAGCCATTCTAAATCGCTCATAATGTCTAGCTATGTCAGATTAGGTGAATTAGCCATGGGAAATGCAGAATTACACGGATAGGGTAGTGTAATGGTTCTGAGGGATGCTCTTCGGAGAGTCAGTTTGGAATTGATGGACCAAATAGCATGTTTTCACACTGTAGGGATTCTTTGATTCTATGTAAAAAAAAGTTGAGGTCCAGACCAGACACAATCAAGAAGAATGACAAAATAGGCTTGAAATGTTGAATGGACTCCTCCTCTTGCTGTGTTCAGAAAAAACTTTAAATATTAATTAATTAATTAGAGAAAACATAGAACACCATCAACAATATCCTGGCAGGCATAAAATTCACAAAAGAGGAGGAGAACAACAACAGACTCCCATTCCTAGACGTGACAGTTGAATGTACAGTTAACGGAGAGCTTCAAACCAGCATCTACAGGAAAACAACAAACAGACCAAATACTTATCTTGAGAAGCACTCATCCCAACAAAAGCACCCAACACCCACAAATGGAGCTGCATCAAGACATTATTTCAATGAGCTACATCACACTGCAGCACCCAAGAACTACAAACAGCAGAAGAAAAATACCTATACAACGTTTTCAAGAAAAACGGGTACCCAATCTACTGATTCCTCAGAAACAAACCCAAACAATCAGACATAACTCAACCAAAACTATAGACACATTACCTTACATCAAAGATATATCAGAAATGACTTCCAGACTACTCAGAGCCCGTGGCATCATGGTAGCCCACAAACCTACCAACACACTTAAATAGCTACTAATGAAACTAAAGGATCCATTAGATATTATTAGGAAAACTTACGTCATTTACAAAATGCCATGCAAGAATTGTGAAAAAACACTACATTGGAAAAACTAGCAGGAAACCTGCCACCAGGATACATGAACACCAACTAGTCACCAAAAGACACGATCCACTATCACTAGTTTCCATATATACAGACAAAGAAGGACACCACTTTGACTGCGACAACACACATCCTAAGACAAGCGAAAGAAAGACATGCACAAGAATTCCTAGAGGCATGGCATTCTAACCAGAACTCTATTGACAACCACATCAATTTAGACCCCATCTACCTTCCCTTGAAACAAAACGGAAATGACATCACCCACCTTAAGAAACTAAGACCTATAAATAGAGAGGCGGAACATACCATCAGCACTTCACCGAAGACTCTCACTGATGATGTTACCTAGTATGGTGATGAAACATCTGAAAACAAACCTTCCAGCTCAGTGAGCTAACTTACATACATATCATCAACCTGAGCTACAAATCGTCTCAAAAATTGCTATTAATTAAGCTGAGTGTTGTAATTAGTTCATTATGCAAAAATAATTAGGTGGGAAAATTAAGAGCATTCACTTTAACTGTGAAGCTTTACGGCCTTCAGCAGTTGTAGTGAAATGCTGAGAGGTTTTTAAAAATCACTTGCCTAAAAAATGTAATCAACCATACTGCTAAAAACATTTTGATTTATAAATGGTTAGACTTGTTTCTTCATACTGATTATATTTGAATAGTGGTGTTTTTGTGGTTACATTTGATAAATTCAAAGCAGTTTGGTCACAGTGATTATGGTTTAATATTATAAATGGTATTTGACATTCAGCACAGAAGGTATACCAGGATAGTAATTGCAGTTGATGCATTGTGGTCTCACATTTCATGTTGCTCAGGTCAGTCATGAAATAAGCTGGAAACCTATCTGTTGCTGCAAAAATCAGACTGCAGCTGTAGTGTTTGGAATGAGGTCAGCCAGGTGGATCTGATAGGATATGAGTTCCCTGATTGGACCAGGATAACAGCCCCAATCAGGGAACTCATATTCTAAGAGATCCACCAGGCTGACCCTGATCCAATCACTGTAGACGTAGTTCAACTCTTTGCATCATTTAATATGCTATCAGGCAACCATGTGTCTGGAAGAAGAGGGTGTTCTGAAGAACTGTCATATCAAACGCTAAACATCAAATCTGTTTCTCTCTCCTCAGAGGCTGTCAGACCTGCTGAGTTTCTCCAGCACTTTCTGTTTTTAGGACAATGAAACAATTGAGATCTGGATGAAAAGCTATTTCTGGCATCTTGAAAATTATACAGCAGGCAGATATGTGGAGTTTGAAGGTTCTAGGATTGTCCTGTACAATTAAAGGAGGTAACCAGAAGCCTCAATCTCTTTATAGAACCAGAGAAGCACTTCTGTTCATGCATGCTCACAAAGGTATGCAAAAAAAAATCATTCTTCATCATTTGATTCTCTTCCAAGTAACATTAGCCTGACAGGAAAGCAGCAGCAGATTCAAGATAAGTCTTGTAAAATCATGGAATTGAAATCTGCATATTCATAGAATGATTTAAGTGTATGAGACTCAAGGCGTATCCATTAAGCACTAGAAATATTGATAAGGCTATGGAGAAAATAACACAGCAGTTCATAAATATGCCAGTCAAAGAGATTGCTTCTGTCCTGTTTTTGATTGTTCACTGATTGCTTTTATAGACATGTCAACTTGCTCAGAATTAACTGCAATTAGAGATTTTGGATATTAAGGAGAGTTAATGAAGGTAATGCTGTTGATATGATGTACATTGAATTCCAAAAGGCATTTGATAAAATGCCATAGAACAGAATTGTGAGCAAAATTAAAGCTCAGGGAATAAATGGAACATTAACAATATGGAATTGGCTGAGTGACAGGGACCAAAGACTAAGAGTGAATGATTTCTCTTTGAATTGGAGGAAAGTTTATAATGGAACTCTCCATGGATTTGTGTTAGGATCCAATCGTAAGTGGTGTGCAGAGTAAGAGATACCTGGGTAGATATATGAATAAATTGTTGCAAGTGGCAGGATAGATTGAGAATGTGCTTAAAAAGCACATAACATCCTGGCCTTTATTACTATTGGATATAGATTACAAAATCACATTAGCCGTGTTAAACCTGTAAAAAACATTAGTTCAGTTTCAACTGGTGGTATTGCATTTTGTTCAGGACACTACATTAGGATGATATTGCACAAAATATTCATGAGAATGGTTCCAGGGATGAGGAAATTCTTTTACTTAGAAAGGTTAGAGAGGTTTGAAAGGAAATGGGCGGTACAGTAGCTCAGTGGTTAGCACTGCTGCCTCACACCACCAGGGACCCAGGTTCAATTCCAACCTTGGGTGACTGTCTGTGTGGAGTTTGCACATTCTCCCCGTGTCTGCGTGGGTTTCCTTTGACTGCTCCAATTTCCTCCCACAGTCCAAAGATGTGCAGGTTAGGTGAATTGGCCATGCTAAATTGCCCATAGTGCTATGTGCATTAGTCAGAGGGTGGGTTACTCTTCGGAGGATTGGTGTGAACTTGTTGGGCCGATGGGCCTGTTTCCAGACTGTAGGGAATCTAATCTAAATAGAGATATTCAAGTCCAAAAGGGGACCGGATGTTGTATAAAGGGACTAATTGTTCTAATTGATGGAAAGATTGAGAACCAAGGGACACCAGTTTAAGAACTGGCAAAAGAAGCAACAGGGACATAAGGGAAAACCTTTTCATACATTAAATGGTTTAGGAAGTGGCACATTGGCAGAGACTGTGGTGGAGACAAGGTTAATTGAGGCTCTCAAAAGGGAATTGGATCATTATTTGAAAAGAAAAGAACATGGCAGGATTATGACAAAAAGGCAAGAGGCAGTCTGAATTATTGCTGAGATGGCCAACACAAACACAATGAGCTGAATAGTCTCCATCCGTTCTCTAAGAATTCATCTGTGATGCTAAGTGGACATTTTAGATTACTTACAGTGTGGAAACAGGCCCTTCTACCCAACAAGTCCACACCGATCTGCCGAAGCGCAACCCACCCAGACGCATTCCCCTACATTTACCACTACATCTAACAGTATGGGAAATTTAGCATGGCCAATTCACCTAACCTGCACATTTTTGGACTGTGGGAGGAAACCGGAGCACCCGGAGGAAACCCAAGTAGATATGGGGAGAATGTGCAAACTCCACACAGTCAGTTGCTTGAGTTGGGAATTGAACCCGGGTCTCTGGCGCTGTGAGGCAGCAGTGCTAACCACTGTGCCACTGTACCACCGTGTATCAGTACATCATAGTTCACGAAACAGGTAATGCTTTTTCTTTGCATTTTTTGTATGAATGGTACATTTGAGATAATGAGCACATGCTGCATCCAACAGACTTTTCCACACTCTACGAATACTTTATGCATTATGCATATACTGTTGCATAACGAATATAAAACTTTCAACTACATTTGGTAACAATTTAATCAACTAGCAAGTATGACTTCTCAGCAAAATGCTTGGAATGTGTATCCATCAATGCAACCTCGCCAATTGTCCAATCTTGTGTGGATTTCTACAGTAATTGTTAGCCCACCAATCAACAAAAGAAATCATAGCCAAACTCAATCCTGCTCTCACCTGATGCCCATGAGTACATCATCAGGAGTCATTGGATCAAAATCAGAATGGAAATCATATTCAAGTCTTTTTTCTTTAACATTGAGACCAATTGTAGCCATTGCAAATGGATAGAGATCAGCATAGGTGAAGATCCTTCCTTGGGCTTGGCTCAATTACAGCTGTAGCCAGTGCAGAATCTGCTCAGAATTTATTTTATAAAGTCAGTGCAGTATAGTTCTGCACTCTCTCCTGAAAACCCTGATACCCCAACTATCCCCATAATGACCACAATGTATGAACGTCATTATGAGTTCCGTATTCAAGTGCATGATGGAGACTACAAACCACTTTTCCAAAGTTGTTCCTAGACCTTTAACGCAATATTTATTTATTTGTGTATACACACATTTATCAAGCAGTTTGTTCTATAGCTACAGCTTTCCTTGAGCACCACATAAAAAAAAAATTACTGGGATCAGTAGTTATTATTTTTTAATTTTAATGAAGTAATATTTTATCAGTATTCCAGTAACACTCAATTGCTACCCAATATCATTGTCAGTCAGATGTCAGGGAGAAGTAAAGCTAGTGTCATGACTCATTGGGCTGGCAATCTGGAAATTACACCCTGCTCTACCTGGTGTCATCACAAAAGTTAAAGATTTTAAAATAAGGCCACAAAAATCTCTAATTCACCTGATTTCCAGTCCCAGTTTAATAACAGTATGGACCATGTTTCTGTTTTTAACAATAATAATTATTCATGTCAAGTACTATGTCAATTATCTATGTCAAGACTGCATCTACAAGTAAATAGTTTTATAACACTCCAGATTAAAACTGGCCTTTATCCACTGCCCTTTTTTATTTTTATATACACACACACACAAACAGTCAGGAAAGAATAGGTAATGTGCAGATGAAAACTTAGAGGCAATTCAGTGGTTCCCATTCACAGGTTACTGAGATTACCTTTACCATTGTTACGCTGGTCAGAACATTGCTTTTCAGTTGTTTTTATCCAGATATTTTCACTGGTTTACACGAGACATCATGTGGCTGGCTCATTTATAAAAGGTGTCTGCTTTATGAATTGAAAGTCACATCTTACAGCAACTGCTGAAGGAAAGATAAACTGGATTTTATTCAGTGTGTTTCGACTGCAGAGAACAGTCTGCTACTGAGCTGGTGGAGATCAAATTCCTTCTCCCTGTATCTTGTTCCCAGTCCTAAACCGTTCAGTTACCTGAGAACTACAGTTATTGGTAGGCAAAAGGGTTTTGTCATCAATAACTGGTAGACCAGTCAACTTCCTACTGTTAACTAAAGCTATAGCTGTACAGTATCCCTTGGCTCTAGTTCACCTACAACCCAGACTTTACTGCTTTTTCAAACAGCTGTACAAACAAAATGTTTACAATAGTGTCAGATTATTTGATTTACAAAACATGCAGCAATCCTTTAAAACACTGATTTTAATTTTTATTTCTTTACAATCTCAATTTTTTTTAAAAAGACACAAAAGTAAAGTCACAGAGTCATAGAACTCAAGGGCATGGAAACAGACCCTTCAGTCTCATTTGTCCAAGCTGACCAGATATCCTAAATGAACCTAGTCGCACTTGCCAGCACCTGGCCTATATCCCTCTAAATTCTTCTTATTTATACATCCATCCAGATGCATTTTAAATGTTGTAATTGTACCAGCCTCCACTACTCCCTCTTGCAGCTCATTCCAGACATGCACCAACTTCTGCGTGAAAAAGTTGCTTCTTAGGTTCCTTTTAAATCTTCCCCCTCACCTTAAATTTATGTCCTCTAGTTTTGGACTCCGCTAACCTAGGGAAAAGACCCTGGTGATTTAAGTGCATGATAGAGACTACATGATTTTCAGCCTCTTCCTATAGATCAAACACTCCAAACCTGACAAAATCCTTGTAAATCTTTTCTGAACAATTTTAAGTTTCACAAGATTCTTCCTAGAGCAGAGAGACCAGAATTGAACGCAGTATTCCAGAAGTCACCTAACCAATGTCCTGGACAGCTGCAACATGACCTCCCATCTCCTATACGCAATGCACTGGCCGATAAAGGCAAGCATCCCAAATATCTTTTCACTATCCTGTCGACCTGCGATTCTAATTTCAAGGAACTATGAACCTGCACTCCAGGCCTTTCTGTTCAGTGACACTCCCCAGGACCTTACCATTAAGTGTAAAAGTCCTGTCCAGATTTGCCTTTCCAAAATGCAGCACCTCACATAGCCCCATTGGCTCATCTGATCAAGATCCTTGATGAGGTAACCTTCTTCACTGTCCACTACACCACCAATTTTGGTGCCATCTGCAAACTTACTAACCTGTGTTCACATTCAAATCATTTATATAAATGACAATAAGCAGGGGACGCAGCATTGATCCTTGTGGCACATCACTTGTCACAGGTCTCCAGTCTGAAAAACAACCATCCACTACCACCCTCTGTCTAAGGTATTTAAAGTCTTTAATTGAAGTCTTTAAATAAAGACTTTACACTAACAAATTTGGAATAGTTCCAAGGCTTAATGGAAGTTCAGTCATTTTACTGTAGTCAGTGATAAACTTTATGGAAGAATCAGGTAGGTGAATAAGCAGACAACACATGAGTCAGTGATAGACTTTGTAGAAGAACCAGTTGAATAAGCAGACAACAATGAGAGTTTCACAAGTGTAGTTATTTATTCTTTTGTTTTATTTGTGTTTATTCCAGGTAACAAACCCACCTCAATTGCCCACCTAACAGGAAGTGAGATTTCTAGTTGTTGGGACACAGACTGATCTGGCACACCATGTGTGGCTGAGGAGGGTAGGGATGTGGAAATGCAGATGGTTCATCATCAAGAAAGTGAATCTTGTTCTGTTCCATATTGGGATTTTTATTTAGATTAGATTAGACTCCCTACAGTATGGAAACAGGTCCTTCGGCCCAACCAATCCACACCGACTCTCCAAAGAGTAACCCACCCAGACCCATTTCCCTCTGATTAATGCACCTAACACTATGGGCAATTTAGCATGGCTGATTCACTTGACCTGCACATCTTTGGAATGTGGGAGGAAACCGGAGCACCCGGAGAAAACCCACACAGACACGGGGGAGAATGTGCAAACTCCACACAGACAGTCGCCTGAGGTTCGAATCGAACCTGGGACCCTGGTACTGTGAGGCAGCAGTGCTGACCACTGAGCCACCATGCAGCCCAAGACTGGAGAATCTGACTTTTAAAGGCATTGCTGGATGATATGATGTGACTCTTACTATCCCTCTTGCATTTAAAAAATCTGTTGTTTATTATCACCGGCCTTGCAAAATCCAGGATAGCAGCTGAGGATCACAAATTTAGATACATGATCAAGACCATACTTAAAAGATTCTCCTACTCAATCAGTGGAAGCATTGCTTGAGCATGTTGATTGTCTGTGGAATAATATTTTTGATCACAGCTAGTTGTATGTCAGCTCTGCAGCTATGTTCAATTTTCTGACAGGAGTCACATTTAAAGTGCATAGTCCTAATTGCTCATTAGTCAGTCTGTAACATGATGGCTAATTAAGGTAGAAAATAGCACAGGGAACTGACACAACATGAATAATGATGGAATTTGAGAATCCTCTCACTCCTCATGGGGGTCAGCAAGCAGGAACATTGTGCTGGAAGGGTCATAGAAGTAGGTGCAAAGATGCTGGCACAGTGCCTATTGCCTGCTGCAGGTATACTGTCAGTGGTGAGGAAAGAACAAGTAGCAATTCATTCTTTGTCCACTTAAGGCCCTTAACTGTTGCTGGGCTAATGGGTAAGGCCCTAGTGTGTTGTCTCCAATTAGACACTTTGTCCAATCATGAAGGCCTTTTCTAAAATAGTTTATCCTTCTCAAAACCATGATTCTTTTTCCCACCATCATGTCTCACTGGGGACTGCCAACTTTCCTTCAATAAGACTCCTGCTTATTTCACTCCCTGCTCCGTAGTTCCTCTTTCTTGGGGACTAACTGTAATATCAACATTGGCCATTGTTGCAGAAGGGTGTTGTTGGGGCTAAAGATCTGGCAGCCATTTTTTGGCGAATAGCTCTTAGAGGTGGGACTGCTTCTGAGATTGCACCAGAAATCCTGCCTCAATCCAGTTCATGCACCAGTGGGCATTAAATCACTGTCAGACAATCTGTGTAAAAAAAAAATGTTTACCCCAATTCTTCAGCTAGGAGTGAAATAGGCCATTTCACTTCCATGTAAAATTCCTCTGTGAATGTCAGGAAATCAGGCATAGTCCTGTATGATGCATTTGCTGCCTGTGCTCACGGACAAGCAAGACATTGACGGAGTGAAATCTCCTTTGATTCAAATAGGTATTGGCTGGTGATAGAAAGGACCCAAAGCAATATGGGTGCACTCTATGGTACTTTGCATCTTTTCTGGTCTACATTTGGGCAAACCTATGAGTCTCTCACCCTGCTACTATCCTTGGTAAAATAATATCATTGTTTTTCTGGTTTAGAATGTTTTGGTAGCCTCCCTAGTACAACAGTGAATAGCTTAGAAGGGAATCTCTTTGTTCTGTGATATAAATGCTAACAGTCACAGGTACTGCCATTCATGTCTCACCTTAGGGCTCAAGTTGTAGTTGCGAAAGGTGATACAATAGTGATAATGTCTGTGGTTCAGTGAAAGCACTTCCATTACTGCTCTTCACTAGCGGTTAAGCAGGATGAATGTCCCTCAAATAGCTGGCTTTACATTGTCCTTCTCCTCTCAGCTCTTGCTGCTTTGTCATATGAGGAGTGCTTTGGTTGACTGGGTCCGAATCCTATATTCAGTGGAATTTAGAAGAACGAGGGAATCTTAATGATACATGTGAAGTTCTGACAGTGCTGGACAGACTGGATATATGGATGATATTTCACCAAAACCAGGGATGATAGTCTCAGGATACGCAGTAGACCATTTCGGATTGAGAGGAGGATAAATTTCTTCATTCAGTGATGGCAAACCCGTGAAATTCTCTCCCACAGAAAACTATGGACATGAAGTTACTGAATATATTGAATAAAGAAATAGATTTCTAGAAGCTAAAGCTATCAAGCATTATGGGAAGAGAGTGAGAGTCTGGCGCTCATATTAAGGAAAACCATAATCATATTGAGTGGACCGAATGGCCTACTTCAGCTCCTATTGAGTGGACCGAATGGCCTACTTCAGCTCCTATTTTCTACGTTTCTAAATTTTTGTCACCTTTGCTGCACTTTTGCAACCTCCAATTGCAAAGGCATACCTGTCAGACCAAGCATGATTACAATAGAACTTTGGTGAACACAGTCCATACCCTCAAAATGTTATTAGGAGAAGTCATTAATCAATTGTAGAAAGCAGAAAATAGGCAAAATAATGCCTAAACTCGCAGCCAACCAAAGGAACAACAGTAATGACCGTGTATGTAGTCAATGTCTCTTTTAAATTATAGTGCTAATGAAATTTTATTGCTTATCAATGACCTGAGTTGCTGAGTGAATTTACCACGCAGAAAATCAGGCACATGGGGAAAATATATTTCACAAAATATCTTTGCCTCAATGCTATCCCTCTCTTCCACTTGCCCTACTTCCTTCCCATCACAACTCATCCTTTAACAACTTTCCATGTTGTTCCTTACAATCCTCCTGCCGATCTCACTTTCACCCATGCTGTTCCTCCCATCAGGACTATCCACTCCTTTCTTTGCCTCAATACTATTACTCCCTTCCAGAGATTCATCATCCCCATTATGTGATGTCTTTCTTTCTTCCAACTTTCCATGTCATTTCCATCCCATGCTGCACGAGTTTGTGCTCTGAAATCATTTTTCTCAGTGGATGCCCACAGCCTAGTCCAGAAAGCTGGGAAGCAGTAACAGCTAAGGATCAATTGATAATAACTCAGGCCAGAGAGCAATGAGAATTGGAAACCTGTATAGAATCTTCATTGTAATTTAGGTTCACTTTTAAAAATACAAGCGAGTTTTAAATTCAAATGATTTCACTTGTTTCTGTTGATGGTAAAAACAGTTACAGTATACTTTAATTGTCTTCATGTAAAGTCAGTAAAATGGGATGAGGAAACAGACAGATTGTGTGTTCTTATTCTAATTTGCTCCCTTGTTAAACCAAACAAGGACATTTAATTTTGAAATTAGTTTTGGAGACACATAAGAACCCAGTGCTGTTGATGATTTGTGCTGGCCAAATGCAGATCAGAAGTGATTTTTCTTTCTGGAAAGGAGAAGCTTATACAAACCTAATAGGAAGTAATGGGTAAACAGAGAAGAACCCACTGAATTTTTCATTATTCTTATCTCCATAGAAACCAAAGACAAGAAATATACCCTGCAAAGGGTAAGAAAGAGCCTGAATCTTCCAAATGGTTTTTGAGCATTTCATTAAGTAGGTCACTGTGTACACACTTGTTTTTGTGAGGATAAGGGCATTTAAAGTTGGATTTTGGGTTATGTCTTCAGAATAACAGTTATAATATGGTAAAAGGCAAAAGATGTCAGAATACTGAAATTGGGCACTGGCTGAAAAATATTCTTTGAATGTGTAACATTTATTAACATATAGGAAATTAGAGTTATTTAGGCTAGACATCAGGCGGATGATGGTTGCAGTAAATCCATTATCTGCCAAATAGGACTATTGACAGGACCAACTGTTTTTGTGGGGAGGCCTCTTTCCAATACTATTGGTTGGTGAATTTCAAGTCTAGAGGGCACGTTTTTAAGGTGAGAGGAGAGAGATTTCAAAAAAGACACGAGAGGCAAATGTTTTACACAGAGGATGGTTCATGTGTGTAATGAACCTTCTGAGGAAGTGTGTATGCAGCTACAATTACAATGTTTAAAAGACATTTGGATAAGTACACATATAGGAAAGATTTGGAGGGATATGGGTGAGGAGCAGGCAGGTGTGACTAGTTTAGTTTGGGATTATGGTTAGCATGGGCTGATTGGACCGAAGGGTCCGTTTCTGTGCTGTATGACTCTGTATAAGTGTCTATTGCCCAATTAGCACTGGGTAGGGGGAGCAGTGGTAATGAGACAGGGCATGGGTGTTTTAATATGGATTATTGTTCTTCAGACAGACTCTAGTCGGACTTCTAGGTTACTTTAAAGCAACACTTATGAATAAAATGCACATGATGGCAAAGTTACAAAGTTCCATGCTCTGAGCAGTATAAGTCCAACTTTCTAGCAGAGTCTTGATACATCAGAAACAGACACAAAGAATGTTGGAGAAACTCAACATGGCTTTCTCAATGGTAAATACTGATAGAAAAGATTTATTTCCTAAATGAATTATTTCCATTAGTGTTTACCATTGAGAAAGACATGGACGCTAGGGAACTTAGGAAAATAAACAGTGATAACTTTGTGGACGCTGCTGCTAAAACACAGGTAGATTGCTAACTTGGCCAAACAGCAAGGAATGCTGGGTACGTTGGCCAAGTAAAACATTGAAACCAGAAACCCACACACCAGACACAACGCGAACACAGCACCCAGGTGCTAATGATATTAGCATAATGTAAAGGCAATAGTTATCCTGGACAGACATATTCCCAACAACATAGCCACCAAACAAAGGAGGGCTCAGACAGAAAGGCACTGGGTCCAACTACACAAGGAAACTAACAGTGGCAATCCACCTAAATGATTAACACTATTTCAAATTATTAAGTGTATCTCCCTGATTGGCCAGAACTATAGAAAGTTGCAGAAAACTATCTTAAAGATATAAAAATAGGGTTCACCTACAGACCTCTCTCTTGGAATTGTTTGGAACATTTCTTGGAATCTTCTGAGGCCTTGCAAGGAGACAAACATGGCAAGAGACAGAAGCCAGCTGACCATCCAGACTAAGAGAGGAAGAAAGTAACTTTGCAGACCCAGAGATAGAGCCACAGACAGAGCAATTGCATAAATTTACAAGACAGTCAGGAAGTATTAGAACCTTAAGGGGCCAAATAGGATGAAAGATAGTGTGTTTAGTGTTAAAGGTTATTGTATCTTTGTTTCTGATAAAGTTGGGACTGTTTTGCATTGACATTGGCTCGTGTTTGTATTCATTTGACTGCATTACAATATCTGGGCAATCATTCATAACATTTCAGCTGAAGCTGTCTAACTTATTTAAAGAGATACTAGACAACATTGTGAAGACAGTCCATATTACAAAAGAGGAGGTGCTAGAAGTCTTAAAATACATTAAGGTAGATAAATCCTCAGGACCTGATGAATTGTATCACAGTACTTTGTAAGAGGGTACTGAGGAAATTGCAGGGCCTCTAACATAGATATTTTTATCATAGACAACCACGGTTGAAGTGCCTGAAGATTGGAGGGTGGCTAACGTGCGATTATTTTTAAAAAGGCTTCAGAGAAAGCCTGGGAACTGCAGAAAGATGTGGTGGGTACATTGTCAGAGAGAAGTCTGAGAGATAGGATCTACCGGCATTTGGACAGGCAAGGACTCATTTCAGATAGTCAGCATGGCTTTACACATGGGAAATCATGTCTCATGATCTTGATTGAGTTTCTTTGAAGGGTTGACCAAGAAAGTAGATGAGGGCAGCATAGTAGATGTTGTCCTCATGGATTTTAGCAAGACCTTTGACAAAGTACCACATGGTAAATTGTTGAGTAAGGTTAAAAGTCATGGGATCCAGGAAGAGCTAGTCAATTGGATACAAAATTGGCTTGATGGTAGAAGACAGAGAGTGGTGGTAGAGTATTGTTTTTCACACTGGAGGCCTGACACAGTGTGCCACAGGGATTGGTGTTGGGTCCACTGTTGTCATTTATTTAAATAATTTGGATGAGAATTTAGGAGGTATAGTTGTTCACAGATCCAAATGTTGAGGGGTCTTCCTGACCTAATCATTTGAAATTGTATAGAAAATGATGCCTGAAGGCTGGTCTGAAATTGTACTTTCAGCAACATAAACAAAAAGAGTAGGATTAGTAACATCATCTTAACTCTCATAATGCCAGTGGGCTGCTCCATCAGTTACGTCTTTTCTAGGGCCTACAACTTCAGCTTGAGTAGATGCTAATTAGTCTGAGCAATGTTTCACAGCACCTTCCATCAAAGAGAAAAGCTTCACCATTAAAGAAAAGCTTAGCGATATCATCAGTAAATTGCAGTAGCAATATAATTACATTGAGATTCTGGTACAACATTCTCAACTTTAGGATGAAGAGAGTACTGAATCAATGGGAAACTGTAGAATACAGATTTACTTTTCAAATGACTCATACAGGACTGTGAATGATTAACAAAATTCTTTTCAGAGATTTCCACTTGCACTGAGTGATTTACCATCAGGACTGTTGACACTGTGACTGTAGTACATTCTAGTTTAAAAACAATAAATGAAGAACTTTAACGTTGCTACTGTGTCTGAAAATATGATTGAATCACTTGACAAAGAAATTTTTCTGACTTCCAGCATCCACAGTTCTTTGTTTCTTTTGTTTAACAATAAAGCATTTACTGGACTCCCATAAAGAAGGAAAAGTTCATGCTGTAGTATTGCTGATAAAATTTCCTGCATGTGCACACTTCTCTGTTGTCTATAATATTGTGCAACTTCATCAGACTTCCTGTATTTTTGGTTAGTTAAAAGATAATTGTGACACCTGCCCTAAGTTGTAAGTACTAGTATTTCCATCACATCTTCAATGGAGACATGTAACTGTTGGTCATGGAAACTGGCATTACATAAGAGATGAAGAATTCTGCTCACTCTGATTTGGAATATCTGAGGAAGACTTAATTGGACAGAAGTTTCCCAATTCAACAAGAGTTTGTTTTGGTTCTGTAAGGTTTATCAATACCTATATCACTGTAGATAATTGTGGTTTCAAAATGACTTTTAACTATAAGTGTGTGGCCTGAAGAAACCTGGATCTTGATTATTGATGGCTGAAGATGTATAGTATAATGCTGTTTTAAATAGTCAGGTGACACAGTAATGGCTGCCCCTGAATAATAAACAAAGTACATATTGTCAATAATCAATGATTTGAAATAATCCAGAAGTCTGGTCTGAGTTTGTATTAGAGCAGAAGTATCCTTACTTGAAAACCAGTCAGCCAGAATTGCCTCACTGAATCCTCACCCTGACCCATTTCTTGATTATGTGCTTACTTCTGGCTCAGTTCTAAATGAAAGCTGTTGGAAAACTGTTGATCAGTGTGTATTGTGCATTGGAAACTCAGCAGAAGTAAGGGTGCTCCGGTTTCCTCCCACACTCCAAAAATGGGTAGGTTAGGTGAATTGGCCATGCTAAATTGCCCGTAGTGTTAGGTGAAGGGGTAAATGTAGGGGAATGGGTCTGGGTGGATTGCGCTTCAGCTGGTCAGTGTGGACTTGTTGGGCCGAAGGGCCTGATTCCACACTGTAAGTAATCTAATCTAATCTAATCTAATCAAAGAGGCCTCATGACACAATTCTTTACCATCAATGTTACTGACTAATCATCCTGGTCCAGATCATCATCTTTGTTAGATCAATATCTTAACTCCAGTGGCCATGCCAGTAGTTTGTAAACCTTGTTATCCTGAGTTAATAAAAAGCTGTCAACAAAAATATTGAAACTTTCAAAAGACCCAGTGCCCACAGCCATAAGGTGTTAAGAATTCCCAAATTCCATTATTATTGATTTCACCACCAAGTTGCCTAGCTCTAATGTTAATGCACCATTGCATTGGCAACAGGGAGACTGTTCTGTCATTCTGTAATCTGTGTAAATTTCCTCTGGCCATTGGCTAACTGAGATTTCAATATTATAAAGTATCAATAACTTGGGGCTAAATTTCACCAGTATTTGGCTATTTGGTGAGTTTAAAGGAAGGCTTCTCTACCATGAGGCCTGCAAGTTTTCTGAGGCTCACACTTCACTTGTCTATGATTGCCATTGTGTTGTCCTAATTACCACAGGTGGAAGTACTCACCATTTCTGGGACCTTCCAGGATTCCTGGTGCCAGCACCATCTTTAAAACCAATAATGCACTGAGTCAAATGTTGACAGTCCAGAGCCATCCTGCATGGTTCCTCTTAGTTAGCCCAGAGATGTTGGACACTGGAAATTTTGCAGCCTACCTTGCAAATAGGGACCTCAAAATTGTGGTAAATGGGGTGGTGCAGACAGCAGCCATTCATATTGCCCAAGAACAGCACAGGAGACTATGACACCAGACATTGTGAATTTGGTCTAAGGTTGAAACCTGGGTCAGTATTAATGGTGCTGAAAATGTGTTGCTGGAAAAGCACAGCAGGTCAGGCAGCATCCAAGGAACAGGAGAATCGACGTATTGGGCATAAGCCCTTCTTCAGGAAGGGCTTATGATTCCTGAAGAAGGGCTTATGCCCGAAATGTCAATTCTCCTGTTCCTTGGATGCTACCTGACCTACTGCGCTTTTCCAGCATCACATTTTCAGCTCTGATCTCCAGCATCTGCAGTCCTCACTTTCTCCTCAGTACTAATGGTTTGGAGTAATGCCCACTCATGGTCTAGTATTTTATTGAATGTAATATCTTCCCTCACTCAATCTTACCCAATCACACCCCCCACTCTAGTAATAGTGTGTGGCCTCTATTCGTCACACTCACTCCTTTGGGAGATCTCACCACCTTTCCGCCACTTGCACCAACACTAGCAGCTGTGTAGGCAACTTTCATCTCACTCAATCCCTCTCTTTGTCTTAGCTTAGAAGAAAATAACCTACAGATTGGCTGGAGACAGCCAAGATGGGTAATGGGGTACCTGCCATTTGGCTCCTCATTTACTTAGAAGAGAGGATCCTGGGCCTGGCCAGTGAGGACGTAACCAGTCATGTGGTAAGGCCGAAATCTCCATCACCCAACAACTAGGAAAGAATCAATGTCTATTGCTGTGCTACTCTCCCATTGGTGCCACATTGGATGTTTCCTTCACATGACCAAACTTAGCACCCTTACACTCCATGCTTTCTTTTACCTCCTGCAGATATAAATGGCAATTGCATGGCCAATGAAATACATCTCCTCCTCCACTCTGAGGGAGAAGCTACAGATCTCTCAGAAGATGCAGTTGCAATGCTGCCTCCTGCACCCTCCACCAACTCAGATACTGACACCTTGATGGACATTTTCTCTAGATCAGAGTCTGGAGAACATTCTGGTGAGCATGTCATTGCCATGTCTCTGCAGCTGACTGAGGAAGAAAAGACCCAGCTCACTGGCCCTCAGAGGATTTGAATGAGTATGTAGGAGGCATGGTTAGTAAGTTTGTGGATGGCAGCGAAATTAGTGGTATTGTGGACAGTGAAGAAGGTTATCTAAGATTTCAAAGAGATCTTGATAAATTGGGTAATTGGGCTGAGAAGTGGCCCATTGTATAAATGTGAGGTATTGCATTTTGGTAAAACAAAGGAAGGACTTATACAATTAATGGTAGGATCCTGGGTAGTGTTGTAGGGGTTCAGGTACATAGGTCTTTGAAATTTGCATCACAGATGGTTAAGAAATCATTTAGTATACTTGCCTTCATTGCTCAGAACTTTGAGGAAAGGTGCTGGGACATCATATTGAGGTTGTACAGGATATTAGTGAGGTCTCTTCTGGAGTACTGCATGCAGTTCTGGTGGCCGTGCTCTAGGAAGGATATTATTTAAACTGGAGAAGATTCAGAAAAGATTTACCAGGATGTTGCTGGAAATGGAGGGTTTGAGCTACGAAAATAGGCTGGATAGACTGGGACCTTTTTTGCTGGAACGTAAGAGTTTAAGGGGAATCTTATAGAGATTTGTAAAATCATGTGTCATAGAGAAGGTGAACACCAAGGGTCTTTTCCCTGGGATGGGGTTCAAAACTAGGGGGCTCCACCATTGGGTAGATTTCTTCCATCTTGCTGTTGCACCAAGACATAATGGGAGGGAAAGAAAGAAAAAGACCAACTGAAGGCACATAAATTGCACAGGTGAAACTTCACTGTATATAAGTTCTTATATTTATAAAGACATGTTCACTTCTTATCTTCAGCTGTGTGAACAAGTGTCTTTAATTAGCTGCAACTCAAGAATCAAGGTACAGTGCCTATCATTTTAGCAAAGTTTTATGGTCAAAGCTGTGAGGCAGTGAAGTGCCAAAACATATAAGACTATTGGTCAAACGTTAGAAAATTGAATTAGAATATTTAGGTGGTTGCTTTTGACTTACACAGACTCATTGGGCCAAAGAGCCTTTTTCTGTGCTATAGTCCTCTTAACTTTATGACTCTCAATGGGCAAATTGGGCACCATGTACAGGTCATGGGATCTTTGAAGGTGTTTGCTACTTTGGCAACCAGGATCAAACTTTTCATGTTGCAATACCATGCTTGTGTCCTTTAGCCATTAGTGGATTGATTTTTGATACTGCATGATGTTGTCAACAGTGCTTGGGAGCCAGGGTTTTGACTCCACACAGTAAGTCAATGCTTAAGGGTCACATGCAACATTGAGTGTTTGCAGGTGTCTTTCACCTGTACTGGATGTCTGTTTACTACTACTGCCTTTTGAAGTGCCTCACATCACACAGAAATGGAGCCCTGTTCCTTAAAGAAACAAATACTTAACCTGCCCACCCTGCATGTGGTGGCAGTGATTTTCATCCTCATTGTGTACTTGTTATTTACATTACAATGGAAAAAAATACTGTGGAGGTGTTTCATGCAGTGAGTATTGGCATTGATGTTCCTCATGTTCCCACTTTACTCATTTATTTCACTGCTCGAGGCATATTGGCTCATCATTGCCAGACTGCGGTACTGTATTGTCCCCCATTGAAGCCAAGGTGGAGCTAATGATAACCCTCCCTCCTGCCTTACCCTTTTCTCTCTATGCTCTATTTTCCCCAATTTGTTTCTTGAGTAGCCCCCACCCCCCCATTTCAAAGTTATCCCCTCTGCTGCATCTTAGCATGCTGCCATGTTTCCCCACAATTGAGTTCCCAGCTTCCCTCCTGTTCTAGTGGCGCCTAAATAACTCCCTTGACTAAAATGTCTGTCCCATGAGTTGACTGAAAACTACTCCACTTCAAATTTTAGAGACATGGCCATTTGTTATTTGCAATGTATTTGTTGCAAATGCTGCCAGCACATGATGCAGGTATGGGACTGATGTAGCATAATGATGTGCAGAAATGTGCATTTTACATCTGCTCTAATTGGCATGGCAACACAGAATTACTGTGAGCCTTTAGGACCTGGCTGATGGGGCAAAGCAGAAAAGAGACAAGGCAAGACATGCAAAGCAGAGGTGCATGGAGCATGCAAGCACACTGATTGAACATTAAAACAGCAAGCAAGAAGCCTGAGATGGAGCCTGCTTGAATCCATCTGAATGCAGTGTCCTGGTAACAGCATTGTAAGAAGTGCTGTTGTAATCCAAAATGCAAGATTACAGTGTAGTGGGCCCAGACATGTACCTTGATAATGCAATGACAATGGTACTTGTCTGATAGCCAACATCTTCTAAGATGTTGGTGACTGATGTCTAAGGCTGAAGAATCAAGCAGCTGGGTAACCGGTCTGACTTGCATGTTGGGAGTTATTGCCATCTAGTTTCTATCTGGTGGGTGGAAGAGTGGAAACTGCATAAAAATAGGCTAAGATTAACTAATAATATGCTGATACATACAAGTAGGCCCCTTGCCACTCAGCGTTCAATAACTGGTTGGAAAATGAGACCATTGCTGAACTCATACAATTTTTACAACTTTTCCACTATAACCATATCATTCAGTCAATAGGAAGATTCTGCTCCTAATTTATTTTCCAAAACTTTTATTTACTTATCTGATACATGAGTGCATTGCCTCAAGAAATATTCAGTTCTTTAGGTAACTGTTGCAATGTATGGATCAACAAAGGAATGCACAATTAGTATTTCACTTCATAAATTTATTTGTGGAAGATTCTTCAATAAATGGTGTCTAGAAATGTGCAGAAGCCCCTCAGTTGATATTCTATAACGATCTGCTATGGACCTTCAAGACTACATTGGATGATTTTGTTTTCTAGTTTCCACGTTCTCTGTGTAGCTATGCTTAGCAATTGCTTGGCAGGTTGACAAGAATTCTGCACTATGTAATTCACATTTTATAATTTACTATATTACTCAACTTCATGGCAATGGCCAGAAAGAAAAGTAAAAACATGCCTGCCTCTCAGCTTACAGTTGGTCTTTGATCTTTCAGTGTCACCTGGCCTCAATTGTTAGCAATTTTGTCGCAGGGTTAAGCGAAGAGCTAACAACCCACTCTGGAACTGAGGCATATGAGTTCCCCAGTATCAATATCCTGGGGGCTTACCATTAACCAAATGCAATGCTAAGGCATATAAGGCTATGGGCCAAGAGCTGGAAAAATGGGAATAGAATAGTTAGAGTCATCGAGTCATAGAGATGTACAGCATGGAAACAGATCCTTCGGTCCAACCTGTCCACGCCGACCAGATACCCAACCCAATCTAGTCCCACCTGCCAGCACCCGGCCCATATCCCTCCAAACCCTTCCTATTCATATATCCATCCAAATGCATCTTAAATGTTGCAATTGTACCAGCCTCCACCACATCCTCTGGCAGCTCATTCCATACACGTACCACCCTCTGCATGAAAATGTTGCCCCTTAGGTCTCTTTTATATCTTTCCCCTCTCACCCTAAACCTATGCCCTCTAGTTCTGGACTCCCCGATCCCAGGGAAAAGACTTTGTCTATTTATCCTATCCATGCCCCTCATAATTTTGTAAACCTCCATAAGGTCACCCCTCAGCTTCCGATGCTCCAGAGAAAACAGCCTCAGCCTGTTCAGCCTCTCTCTATAGCTAAAATTCTCCAACCCTGACAACATCCTTATAAATCTTTTCTGAACCCTTTCAAGTTTCACAACATCTTTCCGATAGGAAGGAGACCAGAACTGCACGCAATATTCCAAAAGTGGCCTAACCAATGTCCTGTACAACCAACTCCTGTACTCAATACTCTGACCTATAAAGGAAAGCATACCAAACGCCTTCTTCACTATCCTATCTACCTGCGACTCCACTTCCAAGGAGCTATGAACCTGCACTCCAAGGTCTCTTTGTTCAACAACATTCCCTAGGACCTTACCATTAAGTGTATAAGTCCTGCTAAGATTTGCTTTCCCGAAATGCAGCACCTCGCATTTATCTGAATTAAACTCCATCTGCCACTTCTCAGCCTATTGGCCCATCTGGTCCAGATCCTGTTGTAATCTGAGGTAACCCTCTTCGCTGTCCACTACACCTCCAATTTTGGTGTCACCTGCAAACTTACTAACTGTACCTCTTATGCTCGCATCCAAATCATTTATGTAAAAGACAAAAAGTAGAGGACCCAGCACCGATCCTTGTGGCACTCCACTGGTCACAGGCCTCCACAGGTCTGAAAAACAACACTCCACCAACACCCTCTGTCTTCTACCTTTGAGCCAGTTCTGTATCTAAATGGCTAGTTCTCCCTTTATTCCATGAGATCTAGCCTTGCTAATCAGTCTCCCATGGGGAACCTTGTCAAACGCCTTACTAAAGTCCATATAGATCACATCTACTGCTCTGCCCTCATCAATCTTCTTTGTTACTTATTCAAAAAACTCAAGCAAGTTTGTGAGACATGATTTCCCACGCACAAAGCCATGTTGACTATCCCTAATCAATCCTTGCCTTTCCAAATACATGTACATCCTGTCCCTCAGGATTCCCTCCAACAACTTGCCCACCACTGAGGTCAGGTTCACTGTTCTATAGTTCCCTGGCTTGTCTTTACCTCCCTTCTTAAACAGTGGCAACACGTTTGCCAACTTCCAGTCTTCTGGGGCACCTCACCTATGACTATCGATTATACAAATATCTCAGCAAGAGGCCCAGCAATAACTTCTCTAGCTTCCCACAGAGTTCTCGGATACACTTGATCAGGTCCTGGGGATTTATCCACCTTTAACCGTTTCAAGACATCTAGCACTTCCTCCTCTGTAATCTGGACATTTTGCAAGATGTCACCATGCATTTCCCTACAGACTATATTTTCCATATCCTTTTCCACAGTAAACACTGATGCTAAATATTCATTTAGTATCTCCCCCATTTTCTGTGGTTCCACACAAAGGCTGCCTTGCTGATCTTTGAGGGGCCCTATTTTCTCCCTAGTTACACTTTTGTCCTTAATATATTTATAAAACCCTTTGGATTCTCCTTAATTCTATTTGCCAAGGCTATCTCATGTCCCCTTTTTGCCCTCATGATTTCCCTCTGAAGTATACACCACTTTCTTTATACTCTTCTAAGAATTCACTCGATCTATCCTGTCTATGCCTGACATATGCTTCCTTCTTTTTCTTAACCAAACCCTCAATTTCTTTAGTCATCCAGCATTCCCTATACCTACCAGCCTTCCCTTTCACCCTGACAGGAATATACTTTCTCTGGATTCTTGTTATCTAATTTCTGAAGGCTTCCCATTTTCCATCCGTCCCTTTACCTGTGAACATCTGCCTCCAATCAGCTTTCGAAAGTTCCTGCCTAATACCGTCAAAATTGGGCCTTTCTCCAATTTAGAACTTCAACTTTTAGATCTCGTCTATCCTTTTCCATCACTATTTTAAAACAAATAGAATTATGGTCGCTGGCCCCAAAGTGCTTCCCCACTGACACCTCAGTCACCTGCCCTGCCGTATTTCCCAAGAGTAGGTCAAGTTTTGCACCTTCTCTGGTAGGTACATCCGCATACTGAATCAGAAAATTGTCTTGTACGCCATTAAGAAATTCCTCTCCATCTAAACCTTTAACACAAGGCTGTAGCAGCATCAACAACCAATGACAGATTACTCCCAAAAATGTAAACATAAAAATTGAAATTAAAGAAACAGGTAGAAAATAGTGGAGAACATATAAGATGAAAGTAAAGTTATGTAGAAGACAAACCTTATTAATATGACATCTTCGTAAAACCTTTTCCATGCCTTGCCAGACAATACATATTAACAATCGATGTTTGGAAAATTAAAATCCCCTACCATAACTACCCTATTATTCTTACAGATAGCTGAGATCTGCTTACAAGTTTGTTTCTCAATTTCTCTCACTACTATTAGGGGGTCTATTGTTTTCACCATTGCAAACTTAATGCGTCAAGGAGCCTTTCTCTGTGCTGGAGACCTCTATGACCCTCTGCCACAAATATGTTTCACGGGTTTATATGTCAAGGATACATTCTGCATGAAGTTACACCATCTTCTGTGTTGCGGGGAATTCTCTCATGAATTGGCTTTTAGAGCATATGCTGTAGGGAATATAGAGCTTATCAATTTTACTGTTGCTTTCTGGTTGCTCATTATTTTGAGAAAGCTGTAAAGTCAATAAAAATAACAATAGAGGATTTAGCATTTGGTATTTTCCACCAGGCTTGTGTGTGGTATATTATCTTGTATGAAAAAGAAGTAATTTAAAAATGCTCAAAGATGCACTAATTTTAAAATAAAGCCTCTGGAAGAAATATCATAAATAATATTCTGTGTGTTCACTTCTAGAATTACCAGTATTTTACTGGAAATAGACCCTCAACAGAATGACCTGTTGAGAGATATATTTGTGCCTCGTTTGCTTTACTTGCAAAGTGGATTCAAGACATAAGAGATGAGTTTGTTCAGCTGATGGCATTACCACTTATGGGCAGTATGTGAGTGATAGTTGGAATATGCAGTGGTAATTAACAGGTGGGGACCCAAATTTCTAATATACTCTCCAAGATCATGAAATCATGTGATGTCTGCAAGGATGCCTCAATTTAGCAGTTTTGGATGAAAAATGTTATGATCGAAAGAGATTCAAAAACACAGTAAAATATGTAGAAATTAAAGGGTAATTCATCAATTCATCATTAATACAAAATGATATTTTCTTTTGTGACAAATTGGCAGTATAATTAGACTTTATTAATATGACATCTTCGTAAAACCTTTTCCATGCCTTGCCAGACAATACATGTTAATAAATTAATTATTCATAATAGCTTGGAACCTCAGTAAAAAAAATTATAATGATTATATCTACCCAAACTATGAAAATTGGATGAGCATTGTTTTTTTATAAAGTAGTAAATAAAAAAGTTCATTTGCTAAGCTGTGAATCATACATTAAGCAATAATGGTAATTTTACATCACAGCCAGAATAGCAAAAAGAGTAATGTGCCACAAAATCAAAGGCAAGAAGAGTAAGATTTCTAACAAATTACTTTGCATCAATATATTCATACTGAATGCTTTGGTGATTTAGCTTCAGGCAAGCCCCCATTAACTGTTTCTATATACTTATTAATTTGCATGCTACTATTCTGCCATTATTGTTGGCCTTACAGTCACTTTCATTAATTTCAAAATTTCATGTAGTAACAAAAATCCCTAAGAAGTAGCTTAAAGAGAAAATAAATGTAATTGCAATTCTACTTGTTCCTTAAACTTGCATTCCTCCAACTGAATGGTAGCAAACTGTTCAGACTATAAGTAGGTTGCAGCAGCATCAACAACTAATGACAGATTACACCATAAAAATTGAAATTAAAAAAACAGGTAGAAAATAGTGGAGAACATGTAAGATGAAAGTAATGTTTACTGTCTACTGGTTGGGGAGTTTATTGCCACCAATCCTTGTTTCTCTCTGTTGAGTCAAAAGCATGCCTAATTATCAGTAGTAGGGGAGAAAGTGAGGTCTGCAGATGCTGGAGATCAGAGCTGAAAATGTGTTGCTGGAAAAGCGCAGCAGGTCAGGCAGCATCCAGGGAACAGGAGAATCGATGTTTCGGGCATAAGCCCTTCTTCAGGGCTTCTTCAGGGCGTATCAGTAGTAGGGGACAGGCCATTGGTAAGCCTAAATGGAAGAGGTACTTGTCTTGTATAACAAGGTAGTTTATTACATGATAGCAATAAGTACAATGTAGTATTGCTGAAAAAAAGTTTTTTTTCAAAAATGTACATCTTTCACTCATTAAGATATTCAGAAAAGTAACATAAGGTAAAATGATATTTATACCCTCAGAAGAGGTTAGCAAATGGACTCTGGTAGGTAGAGGCATTGCCATGGAAAATGCACCAAATAAATGATGGCTGACAGTTAATTGCTAATCTGTGTTTAAATATAAACCATTGAAACAGGCACAATGCGTATACATATTTTTTATGTCTGAAAAGACCCATGCATTTGAGTTAACATATGCATCTTTCAGTATATGAAAGTGTGCCACTGTACAAGTCGGACTGACAATTCAATTGGTCATACAGACAATTCAATCTGTATGTGGTACACGTTGAACAATCACAAAATCACATCTAATGTTGAACACTGTGTTTTATGTTTCATTCGTTGAGTATGATTAATACCTTGCCTGTTGTGAACAACCAATGGGACACACTGTTTGATATTGTTCACCAATCTTTGATGAATATATATCCAGCCTACATATTCAGCATCACATAGTCTCTGTACAATAAAGTGCCACTCATGCCAAATGCCCTCACAGGGTTTTCCCTTTCTTCGCACTATTGTTCAGGTCCAGTCCTGGGTCTGCAGCAGAGGTGAAGGGAGCCGGTCTAAATGGAGCCTGTTGGTCTTAAAGGATTGCATTGATGACCTCCAGGGGTATTTGTGGTTTGAGGGCTCAGACATGCTCAGAATGTCCCGCCCAGATTCAGATTCACCTTCCTCAGCTGCAATTGTATAGTGTTGGGGTCACTGGCAGAGTAGAGATGGAGGAACAAAGTGTCTCTAAAATTTCCTGAAAAGACACTTTTCAGGGGCCTTTCTGTGGTTCCTCCTCAGCCCTGGTGCCTACTACTACCAGCCTGTCTCCTTGAGAGGAAAGGATGCCTTTCAAATGTCAAAGGCCCTCATTCTCCTGTCACCCTGACATTGATGCTGAAATTTAATGGTTAAAGCAATGAACTGTAAGTCATCATGCATTAACAACAGCTGGACCTAGTTCTCATTGTCCATGCAGACAGCCAGATGCATGACTGAGTTACCATAGTAGTAATAATGTTGGTGAGGCACTCCGATATTTCAGTTTGCTGAGTGTCTCCGAAAAACCTGTCTGATGCTCCTGTGTTTGTTAGCGTATTTGTACAATGTTAATAATCATTGACACCACGGGGCCATCTTCTTCCTGGAGCTGAGCAAGAGCCTGGTCTGCAGCTGTGTCCTCTGAGTGTCAGTGTCCTGGAGAATTTCTTCCCCTTCTAGTTGTAATGATGTGCTCACTAAAATACCTCATAGAGTCATAGTGTTTTACAGTAAGTAAAGAGACCCTTCAGCCCATGTGTCTATGTCAGTCATCGAACACCTATCTTTTCCACCACTCAGCCCTTGTCTGCTATGGTGCTTTGAGTGATCATCTAAATACATACTACATTAAGTGATGGTTCCTGCCCTTATCACCCTTTTAGGCAGTGAGTTCGAGATATTGCACTCTGGGTGAAAAAGTACTCTTCCTTAAATCCCCTTTAAATTTCTCCAATTCTTTACTTTAAACATATACTCCCTGTTATTGATCACTCTATTAACAGGGAAAAGTTTCTTCCTATCTACGCCCCTCATAATTTGTTATACCTCACTCAGGTCATTCTTCAGCATTCTCTGCTGTGAGCAAAACAACCCCAGCCTAAGTCTCTCTTCATAGCTGAAATGGTCCAGCCCAAGCAACAATCTGGTGAACTTCTTCTGCACCATCTTAAATGCAGTCACATCCTTCCTATAGTGAGGAGACCAGAACAGCTCATATTACCCCAGCTGTGGTCTAACTAATGTCTTATACTCCATTAGAATCTCCTTATTCTTGTGTTCAATGCATTTATTCAGAAAGACAAGTGTCCCATAAGCCTTTATGACCAGCTTATACACCTGTCCTGCTGTCTTCAAGGATCTCACAGAAATCATTTTGGTCTGCTGTGCTTCCTATGGTCCTACCATTCAGTGTATTCCCACGCCTTGTTAGTCCTTCTCCAAGGCATCACTCACACTTTTCATGAGTAAATTCCATTAGTTAGTATTCGGTCCATCTGACCAACCTGTCCATATTGTCCTGTGGTCTAAGGCTTTCCTCTTCACTATTTCCAACACCATCAATTTTTGTGTCATTTGCAAACTTATTGATCAAACCTCCTATACTCGTGTCTATATCATTAATGTACACCACAAACAGTAAGGGTCCAGCACCAAACCCTGTGGTACAGCACTGGACACAGGCATAGTCACAAAATAACTTTGGACTATCACCTTCTCCCTTTTGCCACGAAATGAATTTTGGATTCAATGTGCAAAATTACCCTGCATCCCATGCGCTCTTATGTTCTTGACCAGTCTCTCATGTGAGACTTTGTGAAAAATCTTACAAAATCCATGCAGACTACATTCAATGCACTACCCTCACCCATATATCTAGTCACTTCCTCAAAAAACGCAACAAATCTGGCAGATGTGATCTCCCTTTGATGGTTCCTGATTAATCCTGCCTCTCCAAGTGGAGATTAATTCTGACTCTCAGATTTTTCCCGATGGTTTGCCTTCCCCTGATTTTAGGCAAACGTGAGGACTGCAGATGCTGGAAATTAGAATCTATATCAGAGTTGTGCTGGAAAAGTACTGCCGGCCAGGTAGCATCCAAGGAGCAGGAAAATCGATGTTTCGGACAAAAGCCCTTCATCAGGACTCGCTTTTCCTGCTCCTCTGATGCTGCCTGACCAGTTGTGCTTTTCCAGCACCACTCTAATCTAGACTCTCCTCTGATATGTATATGTATGCCAGGTCCTGCTCCCTCATCACTCCTATCTATCAATTTGTTTTCTCTTTGTTGGTTTAAACTCATTTCATGTGTATGTAACTTTCTACAGCTTTACATTCCCCACAGTATTCTCTTGCCCACTGACCAGTGCCTCTTGTACATCCAACTCTTCCTTTGTTTTACCATTGGAGATTGCAACTTCAGACATCTTGGTTCTATGTACTTGTCTTCTGCCCATTCACTTAGACTTCTTTAAGTGTTCTTTGAAATTCACCTCTTGACAGTTAAAAGCAAAAATACTTGTAAAGGAGAGCAAAAAAGAGCAAACATTCATAGACACTGAAGATCTAAAGTGTGAAAGACAGAAAGTGTTCAAAAATCTCACTGGGTATGCCAAGAAGAGTTGTTGGTCTTGAACCATCAAATCTGTTTTTCACTCCACAGATGCCTGTCAGACCTGTTGAGTTTCTGCAATAATTCTATTTTTATCTCTGACTCAGCTATGGATTATCTTCTTAAACTTGCAATAATTTTGTATTAAACTTCCAACTTTGGAGTAGGTGTTTTTTTTAAAAAATAAATGTGTTGCATGAGTGTGACCCGCATTAGTTGAATAACAGCTATGATACAAATTGCCTCATTATTTTCAACATGGGCCAGCTTAGTTAACATATGGAATGGTGTTTTGTTTTTAAATGAATAAATGTATGCATTTATATAGCATTTTTTCTGAAATCAAGATAACCAAAAGTGTGTTGCAGCCAATTACAGTATATACTCGAGTAATAGTCAAATTCTTTTGACTAGTTTTTAAAGGTCAAATTTATGGGGTCGACTACTACATGGATACTATTTTTGAGGGACTGAAATTCATGCCTATCAAAATTCAAACTGTATCATTAGCAGAAGTCCAATTGATTTCCAAACGAATAAAGAAAAATCAACTAATTATGCTAATTCTGAAAACCTGGAACATAACAGCCAGTTGACTTGAAGACCATGAGTGGGGAGGGAGGGCAGGTCTGAAGACCTCCTCGCGGGTCTGCTCCTGGGCCTGGCCATAAATAAGTCCAGGCAGCGGGCCGTTATGGCCAACTGCCTGCCCCTCTTCTGCGGTTACGTTAGAGCCCAGGTGTCTCTGGAAAAGGAGCACATGGTGTCCACCAACACCCTGGAGTTGTTCAGGGAGAGGTGGGTGCCGCAGGGAGTGGAGTGCATTATTTCGCCCTCCAGCTTGATTTAATCCCTGTCTTCCCCTTCACTGTTTGATCACACAGCATTGCCCTTTGATTTGAAGGGCACTGCTGGTCACTGGTCACTCGGGTGTGTCCTTTCTTCCTGGTGATGGAAATTTGAATAAAGATTCGTGCACAAAAAAAAGACCTGGAGCGGAGCAGAACAACCGGCAGAGTGGAAAGCTTGAGCTGGCACACTGACTCATAAACATTGATCTGTTATTGAGAAGAACTAGGGTTGACTTTTACACGAGATATACGGAAAATTCCAGATTATTTGATCTAAAACGAGACCAAAAATGACTTTCCCATGAGATCGACTATTACTACATCATGTGTACTTTTGAGATATAGGCACTGTAGTGCTGCAAGAAATTGGACAAGCAAGGTGCACAAAGCAGATGACAGGTCTCTTTTTTTAAAGGAAGGGTGGGACGGACATTCTTAAAACCAAATGTGTGTTCTGAAGGAGAGTCACTGGGCCGAAACATTAATTCCGCTTTTCCTCCACAGATGCTGTCAGACCTGCTGAGTTCTCCCATCAATTACTGTTTTCGTAGCTAAATCTGACGTCTGATTAATCAAGATACAGTTTGCCACGCTGTGACCCATCAACAAAAATAAATCACGGGAGGATTTTTTTTTTATCGGCCGATCGGTGATTTATTTCACGTCTCAAAAACAGCACTGTTCACGATATTTCAGAGAAACATGCGCCACTTGGGCGGGGGTGCTGAACGCTGAGGTTCTTACAGAGTTCAGCATCAACAAGTTATAATCCCTGGTGATTAATGATGACAGTGCTTCCTCAGAGGAAACAAACCTGATTATTGTGTAATTATTTCTGACTCATGTCATTCCAATTTGAGCAGCAAAACACCGCCGCCGATTAACGTCCACCGCCTACTGCAAACGCAGGGCGCAGTCGCGAGCGTGAGCAGTGCGCGTACCCGTCGTTCGTCCTCGTGTAACGACCTAAAACGCGCCCAAATGTGTAGCTCGGTCCCCTGCCCAGCCCAGTCGAGCCGGAGCGTGCTGTCAACTGACGGTTGGTGACGCCCGGCAGCGGCGCGCGCTCGGTTTCAGGCGGCCTCGGCTTGCGCGTGCTCCCGCTGAATAGGCGGTGGCGCGCTCTCGCGATGCTTGGCCGCCGCTCCCGCGAGCCGGAGGGTACGACGGAGCCGCAGGCTGGAGATAGTGATGAGCGGGTACGTTACCCCGGAGCCTGAGACACTGCCCCTGCCAGGTAAGGAACATGGGGGAGGAGAAACCATTAACGAACCGCACCGGGGATACTAGCACTGGGTGGAGGCACTGCACCTTCAGGGTATGGAGCAGGGGCATGGTCTGTCATTGGGCAGATGGAGCAGGGGCACAGTCTGTCCTCGGGCAGATGGAGCAGGGGCACGGTCTGTCATTGGGCAGATGGAGCAGGGGCACAGTCTGTCCTGGGGCAGATGGAGCAGGGGCACGGTCTGTCCTGGGGCAGATGGAGCAGGGGCACAGTCTGTCCTCGGGCAGATGGAGCAGGGGCACGGTCTGTCATTGGGCAGATGGAGCAGGGGCACGGTCTGTCATTGGGCAGATGGAGCAGGGGCACGGTCTGTCATTAGGCAGATGGAGCAGGGGCACGGTCTGTCATTGGGCAGATGGAGCAGGGGCACGGTCTGTCATTGGGCAGATGGAGCAGGGGCACGGTCTGTCATTGGGCAGATGGAGCAGGGGCACGGTCTGTCATTGGGCAGATGGAGCTGGGGCACGGTCTGTCATTGGGCAGATGGAGCTGGGGCACCGTCTGTCATTGGGCAGATGGAGCTGGGGCACCGTCTGTCCTCGGGCAGATGGAGCTGGGGCACCGTCTGTCATTGGGCAGATGGAGCAGGGGCACGGTCTGTCATTGGGCAGATGGAGCAGGGGCACGGTCTGTCATTGGGCAGATGGAGCAGGGGCACGGTCTGTCATTGGGCAGATGGAGCAGGGGCACGGTCTGTCATTGGGCAGATGGAGCAGGGGCACGGTCTGTCCTGGGGCAGATGGAGCAGGGGCACGGTCTGTCATTGGGCAGATGGAGATGGGGCACCGTCTGTGTTGGGGCAGATGGAGCTGGGGCACGGTCTGTCATTGGGCAGATGGAGCTGGGGCACGGTCTGTCATTGGGCAGATGGAGCTGGGGCACGGTCTGTCATTGGGCAGATGGAGCACGTGCACAGTCTGTCATTGGGCAGACGGAGCTGGGGCAGATGGAGCAGGGGCACCGTCTGTCATTGGGCAGATAGAGCAGGGGCACCGTCTGTCATTGGGCAGATGGAGCAGGGGCACGGTCTGTCCTGGGGCAGATGGAGCTGGGGCACGGTCTGTCCTGGGGCAGATGGAGCTGGGGCACGGTCTGTCCTGGGGCAGATGGAGCAGGGGCACGGTCTGTCCTGGGGCAGATGGAGCAGGGGCACGGTCTGTCCTGGGGCAGATGGAGCAGGGGCACGGTCTGTCCTGGGGCAGATGGAGCAGGGGCACGGTCTGTCCTGGGGCAGATGGAGCAGGGGCACGGTCTGTCCTGGGGCAGATGGAGCTGGGGCACAGTCTGTCCTGGGGCAGATGGAGCTGGGGCACGGTCTGTCCTGGGGCAGATGGAGCTGGGGCACGGTCTGTCTTGGGGCAGATGGAGCTGGGGCACGGTCTGTCCTGGGGCAGATGGAGCAAGAGCACGGCCTGTCATTGGGCAGATGGAGCAGGGGCACAGTCTGTCATTGGGCAGATGGAGCAGGGGCACAGTCTGTCATTGGGCAAATGGAGCAAGAGCACGGTCTGTCATTGGGCAGATGGAGCAGGGGCACGGTCTGTCATTGGGCAGATGGAGCAGGGGAGCGGTCTGTCTGGGGGCAGATGGAGCAGGGGAGCGGTCTGTCATTGGGCAGATGGAGCAGGGGCACGGTATGTCCTGGGGCAGATGGAGCAAGAGCACAGTCTGTCATTGGGCAGATGGAGCAGGGGCACGGTCTGTCATTGGGCAGATGGAGCTGGGGCACGGTCTGCCATTGGGCAGATGGAGCAAGAGCACAGTCTGTCATTGGGCAGATGGAGCTGGGGCACGGTCTGCCATTGGGCAGATGGAGCAGGGGCACAGTCTGTCAGGGGGCAGATGGAGCAAGAGCACGGTCTGTCATTGGGCAGATGGAGCAGGGGCACGGTCTGTCATTGGGCAGATGGAGCTGGGGCACGGTCTGCCATTGGGCTGATGGAGCAAGAGCACAGTCTGTCATTGGGCAGATGGAGCTGGGGCACGGTCTGCCATTGGGCAGATGGAGCAGGGGCACAGTCTGTCAGGGGGCAGATGGAGCAAGAGCATGGTCTGTCATTGGGCAGATGGAGCAGGGGCACGGTCTGTCATTGGGCAGATGGAGCAGGGGCACGGTCTGTCATTGGGCAGATGGAGCTGGGGCACGGTCTGTCCTGGGGCAGATGGAGCAGAGGCTCGGTCTGTCATTGGGCAGATGGAGCAGGGGCACGGTCTGTCAGGGGGCAGATGGAGCAGGGGCACGGTCTGTCAGGGGGCAGATGGAGCAGGGGCACGGTCTGTCTGGGGGCAGATGGAGCAGGGGCACGGTCTGTAATTGGGCAGATGGAGCAGGGGAGCGGTCAATCCTGGGGCAGATGGAGCTGGGGCACGGTCTGTCCTGGGGCAGATGGAGCTGGGGCACGGTCTGTCCTGGGGCAGATGGAGCAGGGGCACGGCCTGTCCTGGGGCAGATGGAGCAGGGGCACGGCCTGTCCTGGGACAGATGGAGCAGGGGCACGGTCTGTCCTGGGACAGATGGAGCAGGGGCACGGTCTGTCCTGGGGCAGATGGAGCTGGGGCACGGTCTGTCCTGGGGCAGATGGAGCTGGGGCACGGTCTGTCCTGGGGCAGATGGAGCTGGGTCACTGTCTGTCCTGGGGCAGATGGAGCTGGGGCACTGTCTGTCCTGGGGCAGATGGAGCTGGGGCACTGTCTGTCCTGGGGCAGATGGAGCAGGGGCACGGTCAATCCTGGGGCAGTTGGAGCAGGGGCACGGTCTGTCCTGGGGCAGATGGAGCAAGAGCACGGTCTGTCATTGGGCAGATGGAGCTGGGGCACCGTCTGTCCTGGGGCAGATGGAGCTGGGGCACCGTCTGTCCTGGGGCAGATGGAGCTGGGGCACGGTCTGTCCTGGGGCAGATGGAGCAGGGGCACGGTCTGTCCTGGGGCAGATGGAGCAGGGGCACGGTCTGTCCTGGGGCAGATGGAGCAGGGGCACGGTCTGTCCTGGGGCAGATGGAGCAGGGGCACGGTCTGTCCTGGGGCAGATGGAGCTGGGGCACGGTCTGTCCTGGGGCAGATGGAGCAGGGGCACGGTCTGTCCTGGGGCAGATGGAGCAGGGGTACGGTCTGTCCTGGGGCAGATGGAGCAGGGGCACGGTCTGTCCTGGGGCAGATGGAGCAGGGGCACGGTCTGTCCTGGGGCAGATGGAGCAGGGGCACGGTCTGTCCTGGGGCAGATGGAGCTGGGGCACGGTCTGTCCTCGGGCAGATGGAGCTGGGGCACGGTCTGTCCTGGGACAGATAGAGCTGGGGCACGATCTGTCCTGGGGCAGATGGAGCAGGGGCACAGCCTGTCCTGGGACAGATGGAGCAAGAGCACGGTCTGTCATTGGGCAGATGGAGCAGGGGCACAGTCTGTCAGGGGGCAGATGGAGCAAGAGTACGGTCTGTCATTGGGCAGATGGCGCAGGGGCACGGTCTGTCAGGGGGCAGATGGAGCAGGGGCATGGTCTGTTGTGGGGTAAATGGAGCAGGGGCACGGTCTGTCTGGGGGAAGATGGAGCATGGTCTGTCCTGGGGCAGATGGAGCAAGAGCACGGTTTGTCTGGGGGCAAATGGAGCAGGGGCGCGGTCTGTCTGGGGGCAGATGGAGCAGGGATACGGTCTGTCTGGGGGCAGATGGAGCAGGGGCACGGTCTGTCTGGGGGCAGATGGAGCAGGGGCGCGGTCTGTCCGGGGGCCGATGGAGCAGGGGCGCGGTCTGTCCGGTGGCCGATGGAGCAGGGGCGCGGTCTGTCCTGGAGGGGCCGTTGGAGCAGGGGCGCGGTCTGTCCTGGAGGGGCCGTTGGAGCAGGGGCGCGGTCTGTCCTGGAGGAGCCGTTGGAGCAGGGGTGCAGCGTGTGTTTGAGGGGCCACTGGAGCAGGGGCGCAGCGTGTGTTTGAGGGGCCACTGGAACAGGGGTGTGGCCTGTGCAGGACAGGATGTGGATGGTCTACTGGAGCAGGGGTGGTGGTGTAAATGGAACTGATGCATGCAGTGGGTAAATATCTCGACATTGTGAATTTTTGATATCTGTAAGTTTACATGGGAAAGCTCGTATGGAAGCAATGTTTGGCCAAGTTGGTACTTAAGACAGAGTGCAAAGTTGATGTCTATCTAGGATAATTTCTGAACATTGGGGTGTTGAAAGATCTAGCATGTGGGGGCAGAGAAGTATATATTCCTCTGATGTCTGGGGATTTGCAATGAACTAGATATAGGTTTCCTCTTGGAAAGCTTTGACTTAAATGACTTAAATGGCTGTGTACCTGACATAATGAAAAGCATCAATACAAATTGAGGAGAAGATTCCAAATGATGGAATCTGTTTATTATTTCATCTAAAGGGTTTGCAATCGGAAATAGGCCAGAGATGGAATCTTATTGGATGAGTCTCTTTTAAGATTTTAGTTGGCATGAATAAGGAGGACTGATGAGCCCAGATGTCAGCTCAAGTTATGTACCTAACTATGATGAATATGTTTCTGACTAGGCAACCTAGCGGATCCCCAGGTTCAGTGTTCCTATTGCTCTGTATGCTGCAATCCAGTTTGTATTCTTGTCTGTGCAGTTGAATCTTTGGCACAAGCTGAGGGGTTGCTTCTTACCATTGAATTAAACATTGTATATCATCTGAGTATCCCAGATTTTACTGAGTTCTTTGTTTTCAAATCCACCTGCAGACAAATATTTAAATCACTGTAAACGGAATAGCATGTGATTTTTTTTTGCACTATTTGTGGTATGTGGCTAATGGTCGAATGAATGTAGATGAACAAGATCAATATCTGGAGAGATGTAAGAAATCCGTTGGCAAAACTTAGGAAGGAAACATTGGTAGCAGTCTTTTAAAGACTCATGTAATAGTCTGTGCAATTATTCTCCTTTTCCTCTTTTCTGTGCATACTGAAAAATTGGGAAAAAATTATAAACTGTTGAATCAGCCAAGGACCAAAGAGTCTTTGTCTGAAAATCCCAGGCCAAAGCATCTTCAGCTGCTACATTGGTTTCCCTCGATGATAAGTTCAGAAGTGGGGATGTGCAATCATCGACAATGTATATACCGTTTGCAGCTCCTCGGGAACTGAGGCAGTCCATGTACAAATGCAGTGAGATCAGGACAATATCGAAGCTCGAGCTGACAAGTGGCAAGTAACATTTGTGCCACATAAATGCCAGGCTAAGACCATCTCCAGTAAGAGAATTTAACCACTGTCCCTTGATATTCAGTGGCGTTACGATCATTGAATATTCCACTATCAATATTCTGTGGGTTACCATTGACCAGAAACTCAATTGGACGAGGCATGTAAATACATTAGCTACAACAGTAGGTCAGAGGCTAGGAAGAGTGTAGTGAGTAACTTGCCTCTTGACTCCCCAAAGCCTGTCCATTATCAAAGCACAGTTCAGGAATGTTGCGTGGATGGATGCAGCTCCAACAACACTCAAGAAACTTGACACCATCCAGGACAAAACAGTCGGCCTGATTGGTACCATATCCACAAGCATCCACTCCATCCAGGGCTGACGTTCAGCAAGCACTGATGCTTCTATCTACAAGATGCATAGCAGAAATTTGATAACGATCCTCAGACAGCAGCTTCCAGGCCCACAACCACCTCCATTTAGAAGGAAAAGGACCGCAAATACATGGGAACACCATCGTCTGCAAGTTCCCTTCAAGCTATTTGCCATCCTGACTTTGAAATATTTTCTTGTTCTTTCAATGCACAGGGTCACAATCCTGGAATTCCCTGCCTAAGGGCATTGGGTTATCTACAGCAAATGGACTGCAGCAGTTCAAGACAACAGCTCACCACCACCTTCTCAGGTGCAACTGGGAGTAATCAATAAATGCTGGCCAGCCAGTGACACCCACATCCCACAAATGACTAAAACAACCTGACTGGGCAGGGGTGAGGGATTGTTGGAGAAGATTTGTTTGATAAAAAAGAAATATGTACTGAAGAAATGCTTTACATATACATATGTGGAAATGTTAGCCTGGTGCATATTAGTCTGTTTTTGGTACTACTGAGAAACAAAATTTTGAATATCGTCAGATCATCTCTTGCTTCACCTGTTTCCATTGGGATTACCACAATGTTGGTTGATTACCCTTCTCCATCATCTTCTGTCAGTCACCTGTTCTTCAGCAGTCCACTGCTTTTAAGGCTCTTGTGACTATGTCTTTCCATCTGGCCTTGGGCCATATTCTTCGTAGTCTCATCTCCTTTACTCATCGTGCCATATTTCCTTTTTCTCCCATACCATTTCAATCTCCACTCAGTTGCTTTCTTCAATGCTCTGTCAATCTTCACTGACCCCATGATGTGCTGGGTCTAATTTTCTTCTTTCTAATTACTCCACAAATCCATCTCTGTCCTGTTAATATCCAGTTGTACTACTTCCTGATGTTTTCCAAGTTTCATATGCTTTTTGTGCAATCTAATCAAAACTATTTAGGTTGCTGCAAGAAAAACAAATTTAGTACAGTGTTTGAGTAACATTTGTATTTCTGCACTGCGATGAAACAGATTTTCGCCATCTGAAAGAATTGAGTTTGGATTTTGCAGAAAGAATTCCTGTTTTTGGAAAGTGTTGAATTTATTGATGCAAGAAAAATAGTTTAAGGTTTCAAAGAGGAATGGCTTAAATCCCAGATGTAGATACTCAAACCATGTACAAACTGTCTCGGGCAACTGTCTGTGTGGAGTTTCCACATTCTCCCAGTGTCTGTGTGGGTTTCTTCTGAGTGCTCTGGTTTCTTCCCACATTCCAAAGATGTGCAGGTTAGGTGAATCGGTCGCTAAATTGCCCATAGTGTTCAGGCATATGTAGGTTAGGCGCATTAGTCAGGGGTAAATATAGGATAAAAGAGTAGGGAATAGGGTCTGGGTGGGTTACTCTTCAGAGGGTCAGTGTGGACTTGTTGGGCCGAAGGGCCTGTTTCCACACTGTAGGGATTCTATGATTCTTCTATGAACAATGTTATAGAAAATCGTGCAATATAAATAATGGGGCCTATGGGAAAAATGGGCTTGGGGCAAAACACCAAAAATATCAGTAAAAATCGAGAAAAAAATAGGAGTTAGCCTAACACGAACGATAGTACAGTCCAAATAAATCTTTAAATCATATATTTTAATGAAATAATACAGTAATTTTAACACATTAAATCACTGGCTACAGCAGCATACCTTTCATGAAGCTCTTCACCAGAAAGCGCACGAGCCAACTGACCACGTGATGCTGACGTAGAAGTCTAGTCCTCCTCAAGATTCTCCCCGGTTTGAAATAAAATTTGTTCTAAACGTAGACTACGATTCCCAGTTTCAAGCTAAATTTCAAGGCTTGTCGAGCTGATTACGTTCCTGTTTTTAACTGAACACACTGAATTTGCGTTTTGAAGACAGAGGACCCTGAGGCTGGGTTTTGCTGTGCAGCTAGTGCTGGGGATAGAGTTGTGTAACAGTGAATGGGAGTTCGCTTTAATAATAAAAAGTCCGTAATTCACAAATTGTGTTACCACAAAATCGTGTTTAGTAAATGTGTGTTATAGGAGACCTACCTGTAGTTTAAAATTGTTGCCATTATGCATTTTTCAATGTTATTACTTCAAACCAGTTTTCAGTTTAAAGGAGAAAGTTTGCAATGAAAACAGCTTGTTCCATTTGATTTTGTTACTTCATGCAGTGTAAATTCAAATGAGAATTGAGACTGCTGTTTCAGTGAGAAGCTACAGGTTGGTGACTTAGCAAGGGTGTGACTAGATCGCGTAAAACACTGAATTTAAAAGAAAATAGTCTCAGTATTCAGTAAAGATTGAATCTATGCTAATCAAAATTACAATTGATTTGTAGACAGGACTGTTAATGTTATTTTCAGAAAAATGTATTGTTGACTTTGAAAGTTTTAAAGTGCCTAATTTAGTGTAATTGGGGAATTTAGGACTTTTGGTGCATGCTTTGTTAATTAGGTAACAAGTTTTGAAATATCAGTTAAGTAAGCAGAATCATTTTTGAAATTACTGAAATAGCAAAGATTAGTCATTAAGGAAAGTTGAATTTAGTTTTTGAACAATTTGAACTTTTGCTTAAGATTTGGCTTCACCTTTAGATTTTCATGTAGTTTTACACTTTTGTCATCAATACTGGATTTTTAAGTTAATTTACTGAAAAATAAATTGGTTATTGCATTGTGCAGTCTAGTTATTGGAGTATTTTACAGTAAGGTTTTATAATATGGCTCATTGGAAAAAAATGTTTATTTAAAAATCATTTCTTGTGTTGATGAAAAATATCCGTAACTCTTTCCTGATAACTTGACAAGTTTATGAAACATATAACTGAGCTATAGATATTGTACTGGAAATTTGTACGTTTAATCTCATGTGCATGCTCTGATATAAATGCAAGTTATTTTTAAGGCATCTTTCATGGAAACATGTAAAATAGGAGTAGGAGTAGGCCACTCAGCCCTTCGATCATGGCTGATTATTCAACTCAACATTTAGTTCCTGTATTTCCTCCATAGTCTTTTGATCTCTTTAGCCCTCAAGTGCAATATTCAACTCCTCCTTGAAATCATGTTTTGCCTCAACTGCTTTCAGTAATAGTGCGTTCCACTGGCTGGATAAAGAAATTTATTCTCATCTCAGCCCTAAATGGTATACCCCATTATTCTTAGACTGTGACCCCTGGTTCCTGACTCCTCTGCCATTAGGAACATCCTTCCTGCATCTACCCTGTATAGTTCTGTTGGAATTGTATTGGTTTCTATGAGATTTCCTACCCCCACCCCATCCCCACAACTTATTCTTCAGAACTCCAAAATGTAAGCCTAACTGATTCCAATTCTCTTTGTATGTTAGTCCTGCCATCCCAGGAATAAGTCTGGTAAACCTTTGCTGTAATCCCTTTATAGCAAGAAAGTCCTTCCTCAGATGAGGCCAAAGTTGCATACAACATCGAAATGTGGTCTCACAAGGTCCTGGTTAATTGCAACAAGACATGCCTGCTCATATATTGTTTCGTTTCCGGTAATCCAGAATGCAAGGTTCATTTCCTAGTAACATGGACTAGCTCAGTGGTGACCTTGTAATGACCTTTTGATTATTGTAAAAATCGATTTAGTTCAGTGATGTCCTTCAGGGAAGGAAATCTGTCATCCTTACCTGGTCTGGCTTACATTCTAACTGTCCTCTGAGACAATAAGGATTGACAATAAATTATGACCTAGCTAGCAATGTCCATGTGCTATGAACAAATAATAATAAAAAAAATTCAAAATGTCTAATGGAATATTGACTTTTTCTAACCAGAGGAATTGAATACAAGTGACTGTAGAGGTCATGTTTAAATCCTGCCTTAGATCACACCTACAGTATAACAAGCAGTTCTGATTATAACAGCCTGCAATGAATATATTATTCTTGAGGAGTGCAGAGTAGATTCACTAGAAACAAGTTCTGGTTGCCGCACTCGGCAATTAGTCAGTCTATATTGTTTCCTGTTGCTGACATTGTGTGTCTGTCTTGTCAGCTTTCATTTACCACCCCTCTTCTGAGTCTTTATTATGTCTGCTTTACTCTGCGTCACATCCAGACCTCTGCTGGCCTCCACTCCTCCTAATCCCATACCATCCTGTTTGCTGCCTCCTGTTCACTGACCCTCTTTATGCCCTCACTATCGTGTTTATTGCACCTCTACTGAGCCTTGCTTGCTTCTGATTTCTGATCGATTCTTCTGAGCACATGCTTGTCCTGAGTGATGACTGGTTCGGAGTTGGGAGTGTCTGGTAAAATGAGACAGGAAACAAGATCCACAACAATGATGTCGAAGTGGAAGGAATCGTGTGTACTGACAGGTGGATAGGGTGCATGTGGGCATGTGTAAATGATCTAGTGCAGCAACAGTGGAAAGGACAGCTTTAGTGGAAGGATACCTGGATTCCAAACAATGCATGAAGTATGAAACAAGCAGTACCAGTTAGTAAAAAAATCCCATGATTAGACGATTAGGTGTTCTGCTTTGTTGTTAAAGGGTGAACTCTTCTTCGAATAGTGCAACATCTACTAGTGATAGCAGATAGATATTGAGACAGTAGTTAGAGAATTACAGAAATCTTCACTCTTGAAATCGAAACAAAATTCTAGAAATACTTGGGCCAGGCATTGTTTGTGGAGCGAGAAGCCCAGTTATTGTTTTAGGTTGATGAACATCCATCATAGGTTCCTTTTTTTGTTCCTGAGTTGGGAAGCCAACTTACATGAATCAAGATTGCGTGAAATTAGTTAAGTGCAAATGACCGATGGGGGTAAATAGCTATCAGTAAAAGAGGGAATAAGGTGAAACAGCAATTCTCACCATTGATGTAGAAAGGAGAAGCAGTGCTTGGTACTCCAATTCATTTGAAGAAACGTGTCATAACTCTAATAGTGTAGTTATGAAGCGGCAGAGTAGAATCGTCTTACTGTTCCAACAGTATTGTATGGTGTGAGGCTGGGAGGGGGTAAATAATGAATTGAGCAATGAAAAGTGTACACACCAGGATTTGAAGATTTACACAATAAAGTAAAGTAGCAGAGGAATTTCTCCTGTCATTGCAGCATGCTTGAAGCAGCTATGGCTTCATTAAAACATGCTTTCTGTAATAAAATAAAGTTTGTTCCCATGAATATGCTAGCTTCTTATTCCTTTAAATTTTGCAGGATTTAAGTTTGAATTGTCACTTGCAGACATATATTAAACCACAATATTTTAAAAGCTTATTACCTTTATTTAATAGAAAGTTTGCTGTGTATAACTAGTAATTAGTCTGAAAAATAATCTTTTTAATTTGCTATCTGTAAAGTTGAGTATAAACAGTGAATTTGAGAGAGAATGTGTGATCCTGTGGTGAAGCATTAGAGGGGGAAAAAAAAACCTTCTTTTGCTTTGATTTTATTTAGAGGGAAGAGGAGGATTCCATTCATAATTTTTTGTTTCTCTAGAGTGAAGCTTCTGTCGAGTCATTCTTATTTCCAGGCTTAGATGTCTTTAACAAATCTGGGATCACTGAAAGTATGAAAGTATTAGTTACAAGTGCCCGGAAACACAATTCACTGTTTATCCCTGTCTCATTCTTTCTTTGCTGAGAACCCTATCTTATGTTTTGTTGATTATGGACCTGTTTACAACTACAGTGGAACAATCATTGTGCTTTTCTGGCTCTGCACCAAAATGCTGATTGACAAAGCCAGGAGACAAAAACCCTGTTTTTTGCTATTTCTATTTACCTTTTCCTTTTCTTGGAAAATAAATACTCTTAATATTTTCTGCTGTTTTTAATGATTTTCTTAAAAATTCCCAATGCAAAATTATCCGAAACAAAATCATGTTTTCTGTTCGCTTTGTATCATGCAGCAAACAAATGGGACTTCAATGCTTGTAGAATATGGGGTAAAACGAAAAGGAGTTTTGCACCATTTTGCTGCTTGTCATCTTCATAATCTTCTGCCTTAATTATTTGATACAATTCAACAAAATGGGAACTATTGATCAAGATAAGCAGCAATCTGCATTTTAGTTAGAAGCACCATAAATCATTGTTACTCCTATTTGTAAGTTTTGTTGATCCATTTTTCCTGATTTAGGTTGTGATTTGATGGGCTTGTGAAAATATATTCAGTAACCTATTAGCTTTGTTTAGAGTACATGTGACTTGTCTACTGAATTTCATTATACTTACCAAGGAACTAACTACAGCTGCTCAAAGTGTAGACCAGAAATTTTAACTAACAGTCTTGGCCTCTGGTGTGGCTGATTGTTGCAAAAATCTGTGCAAAATGTATTTGTCGTTGATGTTTAATCTTTTAGATTCGATTCCCAATTATTTTAAAACTTTTGAATATTAAGAATCCTGAATTTTCAAAGTGAAGTAGTGCAAATGCTGGAAATCCGAAATGAAAGCAGAAAATACTTGAAATATTCAGAATTTCAGGAATTATCTGGAGAGTATCAAAGTTAACATTTTCAGGTTGAAGATCATGTTTTGATGAAGGGTCATTAACCAGAGACATTAGCTTTTTTTCTTTCCACAGATGATGTCAGGTTTGTTGAGTAATTCCAAAACTTTTTGTAGTTTTAATTTTCAAATCAGTCAAAGGCCATGAATTCAAATTTTTTTTTGTCAAAATAGTAGTGACTTCTCTGGATATTCCTTGGCCAGACAGTAATAGCTAGAACATATTATTTCCAGACAGTGAAGTGAAAAGTTTGAACTATACATCATGTGATATGAGTTTGACAGGAAACATCCCATGCCCCTTTTGCTGATTTTGTTAGCATCATGTTCCATCTACGTATGGTATTAACTGAAGTTTTTAAGAATATCTCGCATAGAGGAGACATTACACCACTGTTAAAAGTTGTAAAGCATTAGGAGGTAGTGTCTTGAAGCAGTTGTGTGGAATCTGGGCTCTGAAATTGGGGGTGGCGAGCTCACCAGAGGAATGGGAGGATATTTGGGAGAACGTAAGGAAAATTTCGATTTGCAGTAGAGTGCAGGCTATGCAATTGAAGGTACTCCACAGGTTTATTTGGCACTGGAGCAGCTTGCAAAATTTAAGACAGGAGCATCTTCCAGTGTGTCCCAAATGTAAAATAGATATAGGTACTCTTATTCATTTCTTGTGCCACAAGCTTCGTAGGTATTGGGGCGCTATAGCGAGTGTTTTGAAAGGGGTCTTGGGAACCGAGGTCAAGGTAGATCCGGTGTCCCACCTCTTGGGTTTGCCGAATCTCCTCTGTTTGGACAGAAATTGTTTAGTATTCTTTCATTTTGTCTGAGGAAGAACATTCTAGGTGTCGAAAAATCACCCAGGACTCTCTGGGTGAGGTGGGTTAGTTATGGAGCATATCCCTCTGGACTTTCTTACAAGTATGGTGCACCAGAAAGTTGAACTTTTTTAATAGGATGTGGCGCAGACCTATCGGCTATATTGGTTAGGGCCTTTGTGTAGGAGCGCTGTGTCTGGTGGCCCAGGGGCCCCTTGGAGGAAGAATTCTGAACAAATATGGATATGTTAACTGATGCTCCCGGTGATGGGGAGCTTTGGTGGGATTGCGCTGAATGCTGTAACTTAATGTAATTTAATTTAACTTGCCTTGGTTTAACTCAGTTTAATTTAGTTTGTTTTTGTTTTGATTTAGTTATTTATTGAATTGTAGTTTGTGTAGAGTTTCCTTTCTCCTAGATTGTTTGTGGAATAGAGAAGTAGTTTGTCTACGGTTATAGTTATATTGCAAGATTGTTCCATTATTTTGTTGTAATTTTATATTTTTGTAAAAAAATCAAAATCATCTTCTCAAAAAATGTTTAAAAAATGTTGTAAAGCATATTGTGAAAGAAGGGTGATGGTATCATACTTTCTTTTCAAGAAGGCGTTTCCCTGTTAATGCCATATTTTAATCTGCAAACCGCAATTAAACTTGTTGTTTCAAGTATTTTTTGCTTGAAGTCATTAAATGTTGTGTCTTCATACTTCTCTAATTTAGCATTATGGCCTGATGGTATAAAATGTTGTTATCATAAGATAGTGTAACTCCATGGTTAGGAATATGGAGCAAACAATGTTAAAATGTTTCTGTACCTACTAGAGCGTATGATAATGAAGTGATATCAAGACACCTATCATAATGAAAGAGAAAAGAAAGAACTTCGCAAGAGCATCAAATGTGACATCATTTTAATTTTTGTTATGCTTCTGATTGAGTCAGGAAAGATAACCAGTACCTAGGAGAGCTCCCTGTACACATGATCTATCTGTAGACCTGAGTAAGGAAATAGGGATATCGCTTCATCTGAAGGATCTACTCATTTCGGATCTAATCTGGTATTAAATTGTTTGGTGAAAAATCAATAGCCATAATACAAAATTTATTAGATGGTGGGTGGTTGGGAGCTGAAATATTCTGTCTGAGAATTGTGGTGTGACAGATTAGTTAATTCTGCATGAATGCATTGTTAAATTGTTTGAAGAAAAATATGCAGGTCTATGAGGGAAGGTGAGGGAATGGAACCAGGTGTGTTGCTGCTGCAGAGTATTGTCATGAACACAATACAGTGAATGGCTTCTGTGCTATTACCATCAAACAATTTTATGGACACAGGAGTCGGGTGAAAGAACAAAGAGAAGGTTGTAAAAGTGTGGAAACAGGAAAAATTAAACAATAAGAGTTGGTGGTACAAGGGCAAAGGAAGTGCTAATGGGATATCTTTTTAAAATTTATTTATTCATGGATGAGAGTGTTGCTGGCCTAGCCAGCATTTATCACCCATTCCTAATTGCCTAGTGGACAGTTCAGGGTCAACCACATTGCAGTGGGTCTGGAGTCACAATTAGGCCAGACCTGGTATGGATGGTAGTTTCCTTCCCTAAAGGGCATTAAAGAACTATACTCCAATAATCAACATTGGATTATATGGTCATTGTTAGACTCTTAATTTTTATTGAATTCAGATTCCACCATCTGCTATGGTAGCATTTGAACCTGGGATCCTCAGAACATTGCCTGCATTGTTGGATTAACATTCCAGCGGTAATACCACTAGGCTATTGCCTGCCCCTTCCCATAGAAAGGAAACACAAGCCATAAGGTCCATAAAATAAAGGAAAACTCATGATCTTGTTGCTTGTGAAAGAAATTTTAAATTTAAGATGAAAGTGTTGCTTCACTGTGATTGAGTGTTTGTTAAAGGACATTTCCAGGAAAAGGGTTGAATCCATCTGTTTGTTGTTTATGATGAACAGAAGGAATTTTGGGTGGTACTAAATGGTTGTTTCTATTGATTAGGAAATTAATAAAAAGTAGATTCGGAATTATTAAGGGAAAAATGACTGGGGAAGTTAAATATTTTCAGATTTAGAAACAAAATGTTTTACCACAATTGGCTATTCACGCAGAGACTGTAAGTTTAATTTGAATTTTTTCAGTGATCAAAAATAGAGGATGATATTAAGTAAATTGTATGTGATTTAGAACATGCTCAGTTGAAGAGTTAGCACTGATATGGGCAATTCCCAGCAAATATCTTTTGTGTTGCTATTCTAGAAAGTAAGAAGTTGACTTCAAAGAGTTATAATGGATATAATGTATAGAGATATAGTGGTCAGCAAAGAAGGGGGATCTATTTGTAAGCTGTTGAGACATACGATGTCAAGATGCACTAAATGTTGGAGGTACAAAGCTACCATTCATCAGAGTAAGAAGAGTGTTTTCTTTATGATAAGGTAGGTGATTATAGAGGGATAAAAAGGCTTTGTGGTGATTTCAATCAGCCGAATATAAAATTATGAATGGTGCAATTGACTTACATGGTAATGTATCCCCTTTTGCTTAGGGAGTCTTGAGTTGTGGCAATGTGCACTTTTTAAATGCAATTGTCGTCTGGAACTATGGATAGGGATTGTAGTAATTCTAACATTCTGTTCATCACATAGAGTCATACAGCACGGAAACTGACCCGTCGGTCCAACCAGTCCATGCTGAACATAGTCCCAAACTAAACTAGTCCCACCTGCTTGCTCTTGCCCCACTTCCCTCCATGGCTGACAGGAATCCCTCTTGCACTCGACCTGCCAATGGCAGTTGTTGAAATGCTTTGTGGATTATTAATCTGTTTGGCCACATTTTGAGTGAACCTTCCTTTACCATCAAGTGTTGGAGTGGGACTCAAATCCTAAGCTTCTGGCTTTGAAGCAGGCATGCCACCCACTCACCACAAGACTGCCCAAATTTACATAGTGCAGGCTATTCAAAATAACTCATGACTGTCTCTTTATCAAGAGATGTAAGGTTTTGTTTATGTGTATGCTCATAGTTTTTGCAATTGTTTTGAAGCCAAAAACCATAGCATAATGCAATATCAATCCTCTATTGTTTGCCCATTCAGTCACCATGCAAATCGCTACCTGATTTGAACTCTGGCTTTTCATTAGAACAGAAATGTACACACCACTTTTTTTTTGGCGTATTATTCTCAGTACTGTTGCATTGATCATATTAAAGTACCTCTCTCTTTTTACTTTTATACTAGACTTTTGTAACTGACTTTTAACCTCTGATGGATATACTTGACATGGACCCCTTTGTTGTAAAAATGAAAAGTAATTTGTGCCAGAAGCAAATATTTCCTGCTGAGACTGAACTAGGGAAAAAATGAGAGATTTTTAGCATACAACCCTGTGACACGTGTAAGTTTTCCATAGCAGTTAATAGGGTCTGAGTTCACTTGTGAATTTAAAATTCTTGTAAGAAACGTGAGTAAGTTCAGGCAGAGTCCATGTTGAATATTTATTGATGCTATATTAGAACGATTGTAAAAATGACTTTTTGTAGAAGGCAGTACAATAGCAGAATGTTACATTATCATTTGACAGTGTAGCAGATTTCATTTTTAGGTATGAACTAAATTGTAACTCTTCAGATTTTCAGCAGTTGTAATACTTCTAGATTCTGTTAAAAAAAATTATACTAATTCTTAGACTGCGATCTATTTAACTTGGCATGGTTAAAATTATCTGGAGTCTTCAAGCATTCCTTCTTTTTCTTGTTCAAATTAAGCAATCAACGTTCTTAAACTTTCTCTGGTTCCACTTTTTATTTTAAAAAAGATCAGCCCTTCCAGAGTATTAGGTCAGGTTGGGGAGGTTGTTGGGTTTGGGAGGGTAGGTGAAGTGAATTACTTGGTGTGTGTCAGGAGAAATGTTGCCTTCATTGCATGAGGAATTGAATATTAAAATAAGGATTTCATACTTCAGTTATACACAACATTGGTGAGACCACATTGCTCAAACTGTGCACAGTTTTGGTCTCTTTATTTAAGGAACGATGCCATTGAATTGGAGGTGGTTCAGAGGAATCTTACTAGATTGATAGCTGGAATAAGCAGGTTGGAAAGATTGGCCAGACAGGAATTGAATATTTTGATATGAAAGTAGATAAATTGCAAATCAAAAAGATTTGCAACACAGATAGATCAGCCATGATCTTAGTTATGGCAGAGTAGGCTTGCAGGACCAAATGTCCTACTTCTAATTATAATTTGTATTTTTTTGCATGAAAAAGGAGGGATAGGACTGCTTCAGTCTACAAAGAGGGATGACATATGTAGGCAGAGGGTGTGGCTGAGGTATCAAATGAATGCTTTACATTAGTCAGTTTAGTCATAAAGATAATCTGCCCAGGAAATGATGAAAAAAGGAGTAATTTGCATGTCAGAAGGGTTCAAAATTGATAGGAAGTATTGGATAGACAGTCTATACTTAAAGTTGACAAGTCATTGAAAGTTGAGAGCAGGGTAAATAAAACCTACAGTTTCCTAGGCTTTACAAGGGGTGTTAGGAATACAAGAGCAAGGAGCTTAAACTGAACTTTTTGGGGCACTAGTTCAGAGTCAGCTGGAGTGTATCATCTACTTCTGGGTGTCTCACTTGAGGGAGGATATGAATACACTAGTGGGAGTGCAGAAAAGATTTGTGATGATGGCTCCAGAGATGAGAAGCTTCAGTGGTGACAATAAATTGGAGAAGTTCCGTGTTCGATTCCACCCTCTGGCTGTGTGGAGTTTGCACGTTCTCTCTGTTTGTGTGGGCTTCCTCCCACAGTCTGAAGATATTCAGGTTAGGTGGGTTAGCTATAGGAAATGTAGGGTTATGGCGATTAGGGTAGCGGTTGTGTCTGGGTGGGATGCTCTTCAGAGTGTCGGTGTGGACTTGATGGGCAGAATGGCCTCCTTCCACATTGCAGGGTTTCTGTGATTCAAAGTTAGAGCAGTTTCCCTTGAGTAAAGAAATTGGAAAGGAGATTTGTTAAAATTTTCAAAATCACAAGGGCTCTGGACAGAATACATGGAGAGAAACTGTTCCCGCTTGCAAAACAATTGAGAATGAGAGGGCACAGATTTAATTAAGTTTGTAAGCTTGATTGCTGAGCTGGAAGGTTTGTTCTCAGATGTTTCATCACCATGTTTGCTAACATCATCAGTGAGCCTCCATTGAAGGGCTGGTGTACTGTCCCGCATTCTATTTGTGTGTCTTGATTTGTTGCGGTGGGTGGCATCACTTCTGGTTCTTTCTCTGAGAGGTTGGAAAATGGGGTCCAAATTGATGTTTGTTAATGGTGTTCTGGTTTGAATGCCAAGCCTCTAGGAATTCCCATGTGTCTTTGTTTAGCCTGTCCCAGGATGGATGTGTTGTCTATGTGTAAGGATACTAGTGATAGTTGATCTTGTCTTTTGGTGGCTAGTTTCCTGCCATTCTGTCCGATGTAATGTTTGTTGCAGTCCTTGCAGGGTATTTTGTATATGATGTTCGTTCTACTGGTTGCTGGTACTTTAGATTCTTTGGATTCATCAAGCATTGTTTGTGCTGGTACGTTTGTGGGCTAACATGATGCCACAGGGTTGGAGTAGTCTGGTCATCATCTCGGAGAGTCTAGATGTGTTATGTTGTCGTTTAAATTTGTAGTGTAAAATTTGGTGGACTGCTTATCGGGTACCCATTGTTCTTGAATACATTGTATAGGTGTTTTTCTTCGGCATTTCATAGTTCCTGGGTGCTGCAGTGTGTTGTGGCTCATTTAAATAATGTCCTGATGCAGCTCTGTTTGCGGGTGTTCAGATGATTGCTCCTGTAATTGAGTATCTGGTCTGTGTGTGAAGCTTTCCTGTAGATGCTGGTCTGTAGCTCTCCATTGGCTTTTTGTCCTACTGTGACATCTAGGAAGGGGGGGTCTATTGTTGTTCTCTTTTCTTTGGTGACCTTTATACCTGTAAAGATGGGTGTTTGTGGGTTTCTTCTAATTTGTTGTGTTTCGTAATGATAAAGGTGTCATCCATATAGTGGATCCAAAGCTGATGCTGGATCGTGGGGAGGGCTGTTTTGCATAATTGTTTCTGCCAAGATTCCTGACGGTGATCCCATGGGTGTCCCATTGGTTTGTTTGTAGGTCTTGTAGTTGAAGGTGAAGTAATCTGCCCCCTTGGCATCATGGTAGCCCACAAAACTGCAACACTAAAACAACTCTTGATGAATCTAAAGGACCCTGTACCAGCAACCAGCAGAATGAATGTCATATACAAAATACCCTGCAAGGATCTCAACTCCCATTACATCAGGCAGACTGGCAGGAAACTAGCCACCAGGATCCACTAGTACCAACTAGCCACCAAAAGATATGATCAGCTATCACTTGTATCCTTATACACAAACACTGAGGGACAGCAGTTCAACTGGGACAATACATCCATCCTGGGGACAGAGACAAAGACATGCATGGGAATTCCTAGAGGCCCATCATTTAAAACAGGTCTTCTTCAACAAACATCGATTTGGACTCCATTTACCAACCCCTCAGAAAAAAACCGGAAGTGATATCACCCAACACAACAGACCAAGACACACACATAGAAAGTAGGATAGTACATCAGCGCTTCACCGGAGGCTCACTGATGATGTTACCTAGCATGGTGACGACACGTCTGAGAACAAACCTTCTAGCTCAGCAAGCAAACTTAACCTGAACCACAACCTGAGCAACACATCTTCTGAAAAATTGCACACGGGTTAATGTAATCGGTAAAAGAAGTGGAATTGGGAAAACCTTTTTCATGCTGGCAGTGGTGAAGCTCTGGAATGTACTTTCTCGGTGTGTGGTGCAAGCAGGTTCAGTTGAAATTAGACTGCATATTTAAAAAGAAAATGCAGGATTATGGGGGGAAAGATGAAGATTGGCACTGTGGTTTAGGCACAATGATCTAAATTGTTTTTAAGGTCATTTCTGGTATTGTCTGCGCGCTTGTAAAATTCCGATCCTTCCTTTTCCTCCTGCTGTCGCTGTTTAGCTGGCCTTCCACTCCACTGGCTGTAACTGATGACCTATTTTGAATCGTTCCTTTCCTGCTGCTATAAATGACAGCTTGGCATTATCCTCCTTGCTGCTGTAGATGATGGCTGGCTTGCTTCCATCACCAGTTTTCTGATCTGATTCAGGAGCCCAGTTTTTTGTTATAGATTTCACCAACAATCCGAGGATTGCTTTATTCCTTTCCTGCAGCACTCTGCATCAATGATAAGCAAAAGAAGAGAAAATAGAAAAGAACAAACACTTGAAAAAGTGATAAGGAGAAGAAATACATTGAACCAAGATGGGGGATTGATGGTGTTGATATATATAAAGGAGTTTGTTTCTTATTTTGTAAATTTTTGGTGGGGCGAGTTGAAAAAGTGGCTTGATTTTACTGCGTTCTTTTAACTGGCAGTTGTAGATCCCTCGTTTTCTTGTAGTTTTGCTCGATGAAAAGTAAGCTTATGTAATTTCCTGCCTCATCAAGAATTTTGATAATTTGATTTAAATCCCGAATCTCCCTTCTGACCTTGTTGCAGTGAAAGGATTGTGAGCCTCCCATATCACATTTTTATGTTCACATAAAGCATGAGTGCAGTGTCTGAAGCAGATGAAAAATTAAGAAAGGGGAAAGAGCTATGTTATCGAAGTACAGGGGAAACTTGCGAAGAAGCTGAGTAGGAACCCAAAAAAGGTGTGGGTAGGAATGGGGAAGGGAACTGCTAAGAACTAGCAGTCCCACATGTGAATTAAAGAAAACCGTGTGCAATAATGGGCAAATATGTTTTATCTTGGCGGTTAAGATTTTTATATGCTGAAATACAGCTCAGCCAAATTTCAAACATAAATGCAAGATATAGAAATGTTATATAAGTTTAAACAAGAGGTAATTGGTGTGAGATGTTCATGAATGAGTGGTGCATCTGCTTCACCAGTTTGAAGTATTTGGAAACATGCCAGATGCGTTTTCTTATGCTTAGGCAGAACTTGTATTCAAGAAACAAACTTTTGGTGATGGTCATATTGCTTTTGAGGTAGCTTGTTCTTTGGAAGAATTGGCAATCTGGTGGCTCAGTCATTTGCCATAGGCTTGAATAAGCACTTTTAAAGAGGGGTAGAAATGAAGTGACTAACTGGCAACGTTCTTTAGCATTCCACAGCAGTATGGAGATTAAGTAATTTGTCCTTAGCGTTCAAACACATTAGAGATTGCATAAAATGTGATGCCATTGCTGTAGCTGCTGCTGAAAATGGCTACCATCTGTCTTATTGAAAAATGTGGCACTAGAAAATACGCAGCATGTCAAGCAGCATCCGAGGAGTAAGAGAGTCGACGTTTTGGGCATAAGCCTTTCATGGGGAAGGGAGCTGAGAGATAAATAGGGTGGGGCATGGGGGAAGGTCAGGGGGATAGCGATAGGTGGATGCAGCTAGGAGGTGATTGTGATATGTCAGTGGGGAGGATGGAGCAGATCGGTGGGAAGGAAAATGGACAGGTAGGTCAGGTCAAGAGGGCAGTGCCAAGTTGGTTGGATCTGGGATGAGGTGGGGGGTGGGGAGATTTGGAAACCATTGAAGTCAATGTTGCTGTCGTGTGGTCTCCCCATCTTGTACCAGTTCCAACTCTCTTGACTGCTCTCTTGACCTAACCTACCTGTCCATCTTCCTTCCCACCTATCTGCTCAATTTGATATAATTCTTAACTTTGTTATTTAGCTTTAACTCATGCAGATTTCTCAAAGTCTTGCGTTGTCACTAGGATTAATCTTTCCTGAAAATGATTAAATGTCTCGTTGAAAGTTTGTCACTGCGAGTCTACTGTCCTATCTTTTAACCTTAGTTTTCCAGTTCACTTTAGCCAGCTCTGCCTTAGTTACTTTTACTTAATTTTAAGACATCAGTCTTTGACCCAAATGCATTCGTTAAAGAAATGCAGTGGCAGTGGCAATGTGAGTTTTGTTGATCCAAACGAAATTTGTGGATAGGGCTAGTGAGGTATTTGCATTATTATCAGAGGAGGTATCTGGGGTGTATGAGGAAGTGAAAAAAGCCATTTTAAGTGCATATGAGCTTGTACCAGAAGCCTATAGTCAGGAAGGACCCTGGTCAAACCTATATTGAATTTGAAAGGATCAAACAGAGTAATTTTGATAGATGGATAAGAGCTTTAAAAATCAAGCAAACTTATGATGCCCTTAGGGAGGTAATTATTTTGGAGGAAGTCAAAAATTAATTGTCTGAAGAAATGCAAACTTATGGAAGAGCAGAGAGTTAAACTGTAAGGTTAGCAGCTGAAGTGGCTGATAATTATGAGCTGCTTCATAAAACTCAGATTGGCTTCCAGAATCAATTTCAGTCCATGAGGAATAGAAATTGGGGCAAAGAGAAATCCTCATGTGGAAAGAGAAAGGTAGATCTCAGCGAAGATCATAAGGATAATTTACCACAGGGATTTAAAAAAAACCCTTGAGGGGGACAAAGGAGCTAAAAAGCTCCAGTGTTTTTGTTATAATAAAGTGGGCCACATGAAATCAGTGTCGGTGGGCTGGGGAAAGCCAGCTGTAGGAAAACAAGACAAGCCTGGGAGTTTTGTTAGGCTAGTAATAAAAAGCACAAGGAAAGTTATAAAACTGCCTCAGAGTGTACAAGATGATCAGAGATTGATTATGGAGGAAGCGCCAAATCTGCTTAAAAAATATTATTGCGAGGGTAAAGTTTATTCACATAGGCCAGGAGTAGCAAGTAAAGAGATTACAATATTAAGGGACACAGCATCCTCTCAGTCTGTAATGCTGAAGGATGAGGAGATATGTACTCCTGAGGGGCTATTGCCAGAGAAGGTACTCATAACAGGAATTCATGGTGAGACAAAAAGTGCTCACTTATGTAAAGTGAGGCTAGAGAGTCCAAAGAAGAGTGGAGAATTTGTGATAGGAGTACTGGACAAACTCTCAGCTCCAGGAATACAATTTGTCCTTGTAAATGATATAGCTAATTCACCGGTAAGAGTGCTGCCTACTCTAGTTGAAAAGCCATTGGAGACGCAGGTAACTGAAGAAATGAATGTTTTTTTCAGGAATTTTTCCTGATTATGTGGTCACAAGATCACAGAGGCATACATTGAAGCAGGAGAGATCAAAAAGCACAGAAAAGGAAGCTGTCATAGCTTTATCCAATACTTCTTTGATCAGATAAGTGGCACAGAGCAGGAGCAAATAGGTTAACATGCAAGTATCTTTAGCTCTGCTATACTTATTGAGTTACAAGAGAAAGATGAGAACTTAAAACAGTTGTATCAAAAGGCATATACAGAGAAGGAAGTGAATGCCTTCCTGTGTGTTATTACTTAACAAATGATGTCTTAATGAGGAAATGGAGACCATCATACATTCAAGCAGACGAGAAATGGGCAGAGATTCATCAAATCATTTTGCCAGTAGGGTGTAGAAAGGTGTTGCAAGTGGTGCATGAGCTACCACTTGGAGGACATTTAGGGGTGAGGAAAACACAGGCTAAAATACAAAGACATTTTTACTGGCCTGGACTATACAAGGATGTAGTTGAATTTTGCCAGATGTGTCACACATCAGCTAATCGGAAAACCACAGGCCGTAATAAAACCTGCACTTTTACTACCTATTCCAGCATTTGCGGAACCTTTCACAACAGTATTGATTGGTTGCATAGGTCCTCTACCTCAAACAAAAAGTATGAATAAGTATTCATTAACAGTAAAGGATGTATCTACTAGATTTCCAGAGGCAATTCCATTACGCAGCATCACAGCTAAAAGGGTTATAGAAGAATTACTTAAATTGTTTTACTAGATCAAGGATCCAACTTCACTTCTAAACTATTCAAGGAGGTTATGGATAACTTGGGAATAAAGCAATTTAAATGTACTTTGTACCATCCAGAATCGCAGGGAGCGCTAGAGAGATGGCATCAAACATAAAGACCATGTTGAGGGCTTATGGACGTGATTATCCAGATGATTGGGATAAGGGAGTTCCATTTGTACTTTCTGCGATCAGAGATGCAGCAAATGAATCAACCAAATTCAGTCCATTTGAATTAATTTTTGGGCATGAAGTAAGAGGACTGTTAAAATTGATTAAGGTGAAATTAATACATCAGAATTCGGAGACCACCCATTTAGACTCTGTGTCAAATTTTAGAGAACGATTAAATAGAGGTGGAGCGTTGGCTAGACAGCATTTAAAAGTATCACAGCATAAAATGAAACAGGAAGTGGATTATAAATCACAAATTTGCAATTTTTCAATTGGGGATAAGGTATTGGTGTAACAGGTGAGCCTTTAAAAGCCAGGTTTAGTGGGCCTTATCAAATTGAGAGGACATTGAGTGAGGAGAACTACTTGATAAGGACTCCAGACAGGAAAAAATCTCCTAGTGTGTCATGCAAATATATTCAAAAGGTATTTTGATAGGGAAGGAAAGCAAGAGGAGAAGTGTTAATGATTACAGCACAGAAGGAAGAACCAAGTTCAGAGGATTCTGAATTGGACATTTGTCAAATCAAATTGGACAATGAGGAAGTTGTCAAAAATTGGGATAAATTATTGAGTTACCTTCCACAAGAAAATCTAAATGACCTGAAAGAGTTATTACTATCATATGGGGAAATATGCAGAAATAAACTGGGAAGTACTAACCTAATTGTGCATGATATAGATATAGGAGATGCTGTTCCAATTAAGCAACATCCTTATAGACACAGGTTTAGAAGGAGATAGAGCGCATGCTCCAAGATGGCATAATCGAAGTGAGTTACGTGACTGGAGCTCAGCCATAGTCATGGTACCAAAGCCAGATGGTATCTCAATGTCAACACCGTTACAAGGACTGATGCATATCCAATTCCATGGTTGGAGGACTGGGTCAAAAAATTGGTAGGAGCAACTTAAATTTCTAAGTTGGGCTTGCTCAGAGGCTACTGACAAGTACCTCTATCAGAGACAGCAAAGGCAATTTTGGCATTCGTAACGCCAAAAGGTCTATACCAGTTCAAAGTCATGCCATTTGGTATGAAAAATGCGGCAACCACATTTCAGAGACTGACTAATAAGGTTAGTGCAGGGTTACCCAATTGTGTGGTCTGTATTGATTTTTAGTCACTCATGGAAGGAACATCTTCAGCATTTATTGGACTTGTTTGATCGACTTCGGAAGGCAGGCTTGGTGGTAAACCTAGCTAAAAGTGAATTTGCCAAAGCCTAAGTCACCTTTCTGGGCCATGTTATTGGACGTGAAAATGAAAGTAATTGGACAATTTCCCACACTGTTGATGAAGAAAGCAGTACTGCGGTTCCTGGGATTGAGTGAATTTTCCTGAAAGTTTGTGCTGAACTTTAGCAGTGTGGCTGCTCCACTCACTGAATTGTTTAAAAAGGGCAAGACGTTTCAGTGGATAGCGGACTGTCATAAGGCATTTGACAGCCTAAAACCTGTGTTAACCACTTCCCCAGCATCCGCCACACTGGATTACACAAAGCCTTTCAAGGTGGCTATCGATGCCAGTGATTTGGGTGTTGGTACAGTGCTCCTGCAAGCAGATGACGAGGATTTAGAAAGACCCATTGGATATTTTTCCAGATTGAACATTCATCAACAGAAATATTCAACGGTGGAGAAAGAGACTTTAAGCTTAGTGTTGGCATTGCAACATTTCAATGTTTATATTACAAACAGTGCATCTGAGATAATTGTATACACTGATCCTAACCCATTGACATTTGTGGAAACATTTACGGACAAAAATGTCAGACTATTTAGATGGAGCTTGTTGTTCAGCTATTCAATTTGACAATTGTTCATGTGGCAGGTTTCAAAAACGTGATTGTCGATGTGTTATTGAGGCTCGAATGAGATACGGAGGTGTTTGGTGGCGGGTGTGCCGCAGCCTGAACTTGCGTGTGGTTGTGCATGTTTGCATGTTTATAGTTCGTATGGTGTATGTATGTGTTTATACTACTAACCAAGCTTTTGAAGGGTTTTAAAAATGAAGCCATCTTTTGGTATTGATGGTTCTTTTTTTTAAGGTAGATGTCATAAAGCTGGTTCCTTAATTTCTAAAAGCTGTTCCTTTTCTCAAGGATACTATGTCCTTCGTTTTTTTTTTCAGAGGTGTTATGAATGCTCCCGGTGCTGATTAGACCGATTGACACAGAGATTAAAGGGTATTGAGAGGCCTTTTTGTTTATATGTAAACACATGAGATTTCAGGCCAAAGTGGTCATGTTTCCGAATTGACCTGTATAATGAAAGGGGAGTGGTCAGCTTCCTAGCAGTAGGTCAGTTCAGTACTAGTTGGGAGTTCAACAGTGAGCTATGTGGAATCATACTGTTTCGCGCTCTCCCACTGTCTCTAACTTCAACCTGTAAGCATCTGTTCCATTTTTTTGTACTGGTCTTTAAGGGTGTTTGCCGATTGGGACTGTTGTATATATTCGGCACAGCATAATTAAGTCTATTTTGGATAGACTGAGTTCTGTAGGGGTTCTTAATTCTGTTCTTTGTGTTTCATTGTGTAATTTTGTGAATAAATTCTTTGTCTGCTTTAAACCCTGGTGGTCAACCCAGCTAGCTTACTCTGGGTAATGTTCACTGTACACTTACTGAAACAACTTGCAAAATTACGGCCTGAGTAGCCTGCTCAAGAATGTTTTGAGTGGTCTGGCCTAGTCCATAACAGACGGATGTGTTTAGCATGCTTCAGATGAACACTACCTGAAAAGCACGTCTCCTTTTTTTTTCCTGTTCTGGTGCTAGGCTCTCATTGGAGACCATTTCTCCTACACCAATTTTGAGAGGTACATTCATCACTCTAATTTTATTTAACTGTGCCAGTTTGTTTGTGATCAAGTGATAATCCAGAGATTATCTTTGATGTTCTGCGTATTAAAAATTTTAACACTCTTCATAGTCCAGTCAGCCTAACATTTGTGGTAGTTAAATTACTTGAGAAGATTCAGAGAGATAAGGTATACGTGCATTTGGAAAGACTGGGTTTGATTAGGAATAGTCGGTATAGCCTCGTTCGTGGAAGATTTGTGCCTGACAAATCTTTGCATTCCTTGAAGTGACCAGGAACGTTAACGAGGGCAAGGCAGTAGCTAAAGTCTGAATGGATTTCAGTAAGGCCTTTGTTAAGATTCCACATGGTTGGCTGTTCTGGAAGGTGAGATTGCATGGAATCCAGGGGGGCCTGGCAAATTGGTTACACAATTGGCTTATTTGTAGGAAGGAGAAGGCAATAGTGGAAGGATGCCTATCGGACTAGAGGCCGGTGACTAGTGGAGTGCCTCGGGGTCAGTACTGTGCCAATTGCTGTTTATTATCAATAATTTTGGATGAGAATGTGAAAACATGATTAGTAAGTTTGCAGATGGCATTAAAATAGGCAGTATTGTGGACACTGAGGAAGATTATCAGCAATTGTAGCGGGACCTTGATCAGCTGGAGAAGTGAAACGCGAAATGGCAAATGGAGTTTAATCCAGATAAGTGTGAGGTCTTGCATTATGAAAATAATGGTAGGAGTTTCATGGTGAATGGTAGGGCCTTAAGGAGTGGAGTGGAACAGAGGGACCTTGGAGTTCAGGTACACATTTCTCTGAAAGTGGAGTCACAGGTAGATAGGGCAGTGAAGAAGGTTTCTGTCACGTTGGCCTTCATCAGTCAGATCATTGAGTATTGAAGTTGGGAAGTTATGTTGCAGTTGTATGGAGATGTGATCTATATGGACCTCAAGGAGAAAGTGAGGTCTGCAGATGCTGGAGATCAAAGTTGAAACTTTATTGCTGGAACAGCACAGCAGGTCAGGCAGCATCCAGGGAACAGGAGATTCGACGTTTCGGGCACAGGCCGAAGAAGGGCCTGTGCCCGAAACGTCGAATCTCCTGTTCCCTGGATGCTATATGGACCTCAGTAAGGCGTTTGACAAGGTTCCTCATGGGAGACTGATTAGATCTCATGGAATACAGGGAGAACTAGCCATTTGGATACAGAACTGTCTCAAATGTAGAAGACAGAGGGTGATGGTGGAGGGTTGTTTTTCAGACTGGAGGCCTGTGACCAGTGGAGTGCCACAAGGTTCTCTACTTTTTGTCATTTACATAAATGATTTGGATGTGAGCATAAGAGGTACAGTTAGTAAGTTTGCAGATGACACCAAAATTGGAGGTGTAGTGGACAGCGAACAGGGTTACCTCAGATTACAACAGGATCTGGACCAGATTGGCCAATGGGCTGAGAAGTGGCAGATGGAGTCGCAGGTAGGTAGGATAGTGAAGAAGGCATTTAGTATGCTTTCCTTTATTGGTCAGAGTATTGAGTACAGGAGTTGAGAGGTCATGTTGCAGCTGTACAGGACATTGGTTAGGCCACTGTTGGAATACTGCATGCAGTTCTGGTCTCCTTCCTATCGGAAAGATGTTGTGAAACTTGAAAGGGTTCAGAAAATATTTACAAGGATGTTGCCAGGGTTGGAGGATTTGAGCTATAGGGAGAGACTAAAGCGCTCTGCTAGGAGGCGTCCAGTCTCCCCAATGTAGAGGAGACCGTATCGGGAGCAATGGATACAATAAATGATATTGGTGGATGTGCAGGTAAAACTTTGGATGTGGAATGCTCCTTTGGTGCCTTGGATGGAGGTGTGGGTGCAGGTTTTGCAATTCCTGCGGTGGCAGGGGAAGGTGCCAAGACGGGAGCGTGGGTTGTAGGTGGGCATGGACCTGACCAGGTAGTCACGGAGGGAATGGTCTTTGCGGAAGGCGGAAAGGGGTAGGGAGGGGAATATATCCCTGGTAGTCGAGTCCGTTTGGAGGTGCCAGAAATGTTGGCAGATGATTTGGTTTATGTGAAGGTTGGTAGGGTGGAAGGTGAGCACTAGAGGTGTTCTGTCCTTGTTATGGATGGAGGGTTGGGGTTTGAGCACGGAGGTGCGGGATGTGGATGAGATGCGTTGGAGGACATCTTTAACCGCGTGGGAAGGGAAATTGCGGTCTCGAAAGAAGGAGGCCATCTGGTGTGTTCTATGGTGGAACTGGTCTTCCTGGGAGCAGATATGGTGGAGGCGGAGGAATTGGGAATAGGGTATGACATTTTTGCAGGAGGTAGGGTGGGAAGAGGTGTAATCCAGGTAGCTGTGGGAGTCGGTGGGTTTGTAAAAAATGATGGTGTCAAGTTGGTCATCATTAATGGAGATAGAGAGGTCCAGGAAGGGGAGAGAGGTGTCAGAGATGGTCCAGGTAAATTTGAGGTCAGAGTGGAATGTATTGGTGAAGTTGATGAATTGCTCAACCTCCTCGCGGGAGCACGAGGTGGGGCCAATGTAGTGGAGGAAGAGGTGGGGAGTGGTGCCGGTGTAATTACGGAAGATGGACTGTTCTACGTAGCCAACAAAGAGACAGGCATAGCTGGGGCCCATACAGGTGCCCATGGCTACCCCTTTGGTCTGGAGGAAGTGGGAGGGTTTGAAGGAGAAATTAAGGGTGAGGACCAGTCCGGCCAAACGAATGAGTGTCGGTGGAAGGTTATTGTTGGGGACGTCGGGAGAGGAAGAAACGGAGGGCTTGGAGGCCCTGGTCATAGCGGATGGAGGTGTAGAGGGATTGGCTGCATATGTGGTTCCCTTTGATCTCATTGGTATTTGTTGGTTTTCACTTACTGCATCCACAGCATGCCACCTTTTTCTGTGTCCTTTACTATATATCATTGATATTTGATTTGTCAAGTTATGGCTGCTACACAGATTGTCAACTATTTAATTGCTTTGTTTGAAGCTTAATCAGAGGTAAGTTAGCAGTGCTAGCTTTACATACAAAGGCAAAATACTGCAGATGCTGGAAATCTGAAATTAAAAGTCAAAATGTTCAAAATAGAAGACCAGGTAGCATCTGTGGAGAAAGAAACAGTGTTAACAATTTCAAATTGATGGGCTTTTATTGGAATTAATGAAAAACTGGAACATTAACTCTTTCTTTTTTCCATAGATGCTGCTTGACTTGCGGAAAAACTGAGCAAATCTGAAGTTATTTCTAAATATTTTACAAAGGAGTCTGTGTTGGCAAGGTACAAAATTTAAGAATCTGTGTAGAACATAAGTAATAATTAAATAGTTAGTATGCATATAATGTTTGAGTGAATTATTAAGTAAGGGATCACCCTGAACTTGCAGAATAGAAAAGCATCTTGAGGACTCGAGGTCTGTGCAAAGTTTGAAGTTGTGTTATCCCATTTAAAAGTGCATTAGTGTAAATATACCAATTGTCCAATATGGGACAAACTCAGTTTCACAAAAGAATTACTGGACAAACCCCCTGCCATTTTTTGAGTTCATATTTTTCCCCAGAGAGCCATGTGCAACTTCCATGTGACGCTGTCTTGATCTTAGCTACTTGACATTTCCTATCTGCAATTACTTTATATGGGTGGAAGCTAAATGTGTGATGTATCATATGACAAACAACATGTTTGAAAAATCTGTGTGTACTCTGTGTCTCTTGCTTCTATTGTGCAAGTTTATACATCTTGATGGATTCCAAAAAAAAGTTGGTCTTCTTTTTATCCATAGTCTTCAGTGGTAAGCAGGTGAAAGTGAGGACTGCAGATGCGAGAGATTAGAGTCAAGAGTTGGCACTGGAAAAGCGCAGCAGGTTAGGCAGCATCCGAGGAGCAGGAGAGTCAATGTTTTGGGCAAAAGCCCTTCATCAGGAATGAGACTGTGAGCTGAGGGGGTGGTGAGATAAATGGGAGGGGGTGGAGCTGAGGGGAAGGTAGCTGAGAGTGTGATAGATAGATGAAGGTGAGGGTGAAAGTGATAGGTCAGAGGGGAGGATGGAGCAGATAGGTGGGAAGAAAGATGGACAGGTCATGAGGGCAGTGCCGAGTTGGAAGGTTGGATCTGGGGTAAGGGGGGGGGGGAGGGGAAATGAGGAAATTGTGAAATCCACGTTGATGCCATTGGGTTGGAGAGTCCCGAGGTGGAAGATGGAGCATTCTTCCTCCAGGCGTTGGGTGGTTAGTGAGCGGAGGTGGTGGAGGCCCAGTTTCTGCATGCCCTTGGCAGAGTGGGAGGGGGAGTTGAAGTGATTGGCTACAGGGTGGTGGAGTTAGTTGGTGCGGGTGTCCTGGAGATGTTCTCTGAAGCACAGAGAAATTCAAGTTTTGTCAATAAACAAGAGGGCTTCAAAGAGCATCTCTGGGACGCCCAAACCAAACAACCCCACTGCCCCGTGGCTGAACAGTTCAACTCCCCTCTCACTCTGCCAAGGATATGCAAGAACTGGGCCTCCACCATCGCCACTCCCTAACTCCCGATGCCTGGAGGAAGAACGCCTCATCTCCCACCTCAGGATCCTCCAACCCCATGGGATTAATGTGGATTTCACCAGTTTCTTTATTTTCCCCTCACCCCACGTTTATCCCAGATCCAACGTTCCAACTTGGCACCGTTCTCATGACCTGTCCTACCTGTCCATCTTCCTTCCCACCTATCTGCTCCATCCTCCCCTCTGACCTATCACCTTCACCCCCACCTTCATCTACCTATCGGACTCTCAACTATCCCCCCCCCAGTGTCACCCCTCCCATTTTTCTCACCACCCCCTCGGCTCACAGCCTCATTTCTGATGAAAGGCTTTTGCCTGAAATGTCGACTCTCCTGCTCCTGGGATCCTGCCCGACCTGCTGTGCTTTTCCAGCAGCACAATCAGTTGACATTACTCAAATGTATTTAGGACTGCATTTAAAACATGATTTCCCAGGAAATTGCAAAAGGATATATTGAAGAATAATTACGTCATTTTTTGTTCTCCGTAAATGCCAAACAAAAATCAACTGAAAAGAATAAAAATACAGACCTGCTGTATAATAATCTCAGATTAGGTACATGCATCACAGAAGTACTAACTTGTTCATGGCTAGAATTAAATGACAATCAGTTGTTGCGTTGATGTGCATTTAGCTGCCCCTGTATATAGGCTGCATTTGGGTTTCAGTTTTCACTCCTGTGGGGAAAAGTAGTATTAATCTGTATGTATGTTGTTTACCAACTTAAACTGAGGCTTTGCTATATATGCAAGTGTCTATATGCAAATAAACATAGGTACATTTTTGCTTTAGGTTGAATTATAAACCAGTTAATGAATGGTGTTTTTGTGTCAGATATTTGAGCTGGCTCGTTAATATTGCAAATTTATGCAACAAGAATTTTGTAAGCATGGTTAAATTCCTTTTGAATGCAGGAATATTGCTATTCCAGAAAATTGGGTCACATAAATTTAATGGCTTCCTTATTAGTGGTTGCTAACATTTCATCTCTAATTATGGGTATCATTTTATGCAAATTAGAAATTTTGCAAGGTAACTTTAATATAGATTAACCCACTTAATCCCTGACTATTTTAAGAATATGAATTATTTTGTGTTATTTGTTGAATTATGTTTATAATGACTGGGGAAAGTTATTAGTTAAATGAAAATTAGGGATTTACATTTCATATTTTGAATTGTTTGAAAATAATAGTTATCTTTTTGGTTTCCAATATGATAGAAATATCAAGTTTGTTTTAAGCATAATATGTAGGTGCTTCCTGTAGAAATGCTAATGTAAGTTTGATTTTCCTTTTTTAAAAATTTATTTTTACTTATCGGGGGATCAAACTTTATGCTTGTATTAGTATATACACTACTGACATGGTGATTGTCAGTAGAATGTATTTTAATTGTCTTTTGAAAAACAATTTCTGTCAAGACCTGTGTTTGTGAAAAAAACTAACTGCCCAAAGTAGTTGTACATAACCAGTTTTTGCCTTTCACCACAATTGATAACAATTAATTGTTGTCCTGCTCCATGGAACTGTCTTAGCTCAGCTATTCCAATGACCCTTGCTAGCATATCACTGACAAAAGTGTATCTAACTTAATTTCACAACTCTACGACTCTATAACTGCATTTCTGCAGTCACCTTACAACTCCATATACAGGATGTGTTTGACCCCCTCTTCATGCTTGTCTATGTGTTGCATTATGCTTCTGTGTGTATAATAAACTAAACAACTCCTTTGCATCCTTGATTTACCTTGTTGCCTTTCGATGCTGACATGTAGTCTTTGATGAATCATAACTTTCCACAGCCTAACATCAAGACAAAAACCATCAGTTTTAGCTTCACTCACAACCTTTTGCTCTGTTGCCACTGATCTTTCCTCCCCTCGTAGTTTTAAGTTCAATCAGAATTACAAACTTGACCTGTGTAAGAGCTGTATGACTGTCATCTCCATAATGCATTGCTCTCAAGTTTCTTTTGCTGAACTCCTTCTATTTGTCATTCATGAACTCAAACTTGTATAAATAGCTATAAAATGCATCCTGTTGCACCCTAAGTTTTCCCTGCTCATCAATGTTGTTTTCACTGACCTAGGATGCCTCCTCATCTTGCAGCATATTGAAGATATATCCTTTAAATCTCCTTTTGCATTCACTTTCCTCCTCCATCCAAAAAAACACCATCACCATTCCTCCTCACCCCACATTGATTACCTTAACACATTCTCAAAACCTGCCACTTCTGTCATGATTTTGCTCAGTCCTAATTTTTAACTTTATTACTCGGTGTTCTTTTTCCTTGAATCTACCTGTGAAATATCATTGCTGTTCTTTAAACGCATTATGTAGATCTAATTGTAAGAACTGAAGGAAAGCCTGACTCTGTTCCAAGACAAAGGTGTGCTAAGACCCTAATCAAAGAATTGCTGTATGTTGATACTTTTGTGCAAGCATTTTACATGGAAAAGCACCTTCAGCAACAAATGGACAGCTCAGTATTTGTAAAGAGATTGGTTTGACCATCAACATTGGGAAGATAAAAGTCCTGATTGAGTTTTGTCACCATCTGAGATTGCCACCATTTATCATCAACAATTTGACCCTTGAGGTTGTAGATAGCTGTGCATATCTAGGTGCTACAATCAACAGTAATCTGCCAGATGATAATGAAATCAATGCTTCCATTGCAAAAACTGCAGCTGTTATTCTCAGACTGAATAAGTGTGTGTGGAACAGCAGTAACTTGACAGATAACATCAAACAGAGAGCATAGCAAGCATTTGTCCTCTGCACACTGAGTGTTGAGACAGGACAACATATGCTAGGCATGTGAAAGACTGATTAGTTTCCATGTTGTTCATCTCAGAAATATGTTTGGCATCTCTTGTCAGCACGAGTTCATCAACTCAAGTACTAGAGCTAATTTCATCAGTGTAATGTGTTGCTAAGCTAATAACATCTGCACTAAAGAACCAGCAGTTTCACTGTGGGTTGTTCTCAGTTTAAAATGGCAGGATATGCGTAAATGCAAATTAGGAGCACATGTTTAGGAATTCTTGGAAAACATAATTATGTATTTTGTGTTCAATACAACTAAATTGAATCTCTTTTATTCTAAGTTTTAACTTTTCCTTTTAATTTTATTGGACATAAGATCTATAGCAATGATAAATCCTCAGCTTTGAAGTCGAAACAAAATTAAAGCTAAAATATAAACAAATAGTGGAGTGATTTAATTGGCTTTCTTTTTATTGGTATATGTTGCTGATTGCTCATGTGTGATTTGACATTTTCATATGTCATTAAGATTCGGTCATTGTAGATTTTCTTCTTGCCTTGGTCTAGAAAGTAGCACTTGTTACCCTTAGGTTCTGTAATTAGTGTTTTGCTTGTAATTTACTTTTTCATGATTTAAATATTTTGACCAATTGAATGCAAGTGTAAAACATATTTTGCAAGCAAATTCTCAGTCATGGTACATAGATGCTGTGTTCTTAATATAACTAGTTTCTCTTTCATGACCTTACATCAATGTTGAAAATGTGTTGCTGGAAAAGCGCAGCAGGTCAGGCAGCATCCAAGGAGCAGGAGAATCGACGTTTCGGGCATGAGCCCTTCTTCAGGAGCCCTTACATCAATGTTGCAAGGAAGTAACAGGGATTGGAGATGAGGTGTTGAAAGTGAACGCTAGAAATCTCATCCTGAAGAAAAATGTAGATAATGGCAGAGCAAGAAGTTGCGTGTTGTAAAATTGCTTTTGAGTTATCCATAATTGAGTAAATAGCATAATGTATTTTCATACAGTTTTCACTGTGTGGATGCAGGAATTTAAAATAGAAAAGTCATGATCTGAAAATGTGACAATTGAGTTTAAATCATCCAGACAGCAGTCTTATCCAGATGCAAACCATGAATATGTAAGTTTAATCGATAATGATGGATAGCTAATGTAATTTATACAATTTGTTGAATATTCGTTCACACTGCTGTTGGCACAGTTGCAGGTCACCTTTTTTGCTTTTAGCTGGAGTCCGTTTACTTATTATTAAATGTGTTCAAGTGATTTGTTACAGTTTTAAATAAACACACAAGTGTATATGAAGTATGAAAGTTATCATTATTGTTTTTCTGCAGAGAGGTGGTTCTAATGTCCCATGTCAGCGTTTTGCTTAACTTGGGAGTTGATTAATTGAACAATTAGGAACCTGACTTAAAACAAAACAAAAATGAATCACTCTAAAATAATACCATAAAAGGTTTTGCCCAAGAGCAGCAGTGATAGCTGCTAAATATTCAGTTGATTTTAATACTTAGTGCAGTTTTTAAAAATAGAAGCAATTAACCACATTCTCCTGTGACATCTTTAAGAAGGTCCATTTAATTAGAGAGCAATTTAAAAATGCCTTGGGAAGTTAGTACTTGCACTTCTTCGAGTTTACAGTCAAGGCAGTTTTGTCGGATAAGCTTTGCTAAATTTGAAATTAGAGCAATAAAATCTCTTACAATCATTCTTTATTTTGACATTGCAATTTGTTCATTTCACTCTCTGATTTTAGTAGAAAATTAGTATTTGCCGGGGAAAGAAGTGTTAGGGGAATGATTTAATTTTTTTAGTTGCTTATAAAGGGTTTTAAGGCTTTTTTAAAATTAACAAAATTGGAAATTGCTGTATAAACTCAGCAGGTCAGGCAGCATCTATGGAGAGAAAACATTGTTAACATTTCGGGTCCAGCGAGCTTTCTTTAGAACTGCTCAGTTTTATCAGCAATTTCTGATTTTGTTTCTGATTTCCAACATCTGCAGTTCTTTGTCTGAAATTGCTCTCCAGCTCAGTTGTCCCTTAAAACATAGTCCTTCCCTTTATCTCTAGCTTCAGGCCCCATGATTTGCAACTCTGTTTTTCCCATCTGCAGCCCATCCATTCTATCTGTCTGACTTTGTCTGAACCAGCTTGGTTTCAGTGTTCTTTAACAGCTTCTCCAGTTTATATATTTAATCTCCATTTTCTTGACAGTTGGTCTTATGGAAAAAAAAAGTAATTAAGATATTGAATTAAATGATAAGGATCTCACAGGCAATTTGAGCCATACAAAACAGAAAATAGTGCAGTAAGATTGGGGGTTTGGGGAGGTAAGAAAAGAAGGAGCAGCAAGTAAACACGGAAGGATGTCAGAAGTCATTGCTGGAATACTAAAACAGTGGAGCACATTTTTCTCAATGGATTCTATTGTACTTCTGCATGAAATGGAGCAGTCTGACACTGGTAGATCAAATCTAAATGAACTGACAGAGTGATCAGACCAGACTACAATTACAATTATATTTACCCATCATCTTTGCAAAATGCAGGAAGGGGCAAATGGGATTGAAAATCAATCATGGTGTTATTGAATGGCAGAACAGGCTGAAAGGACCAAATAGCCTACTTCATCTCTGTTTTCTAGGCAATAGGAACACGAATAGGCCATTCAGTCCTTCAAGCCTGCTTCCATCATTCAATAATGATCATGGCTGAACTGACGTTTCTCACATCCTCTTTCCTGTCCTTTCTCCAAAACCCTTGACTCTCCTTCTGCTCAAGAATTTAGCTATCTGTGCCTTAAATATATGCAAGGACTCTCCCACCATAGCTATCTGTGGCAAGGAATTCCAAAGACACTCGACCCTCTGCAAAAAGGAACTCCCCCTCATCTCAGACTTAAATTGATGTCCCTTAATTCTGAAACTATACCCTCTTAACCAATATACCCCCATGAAGGAAAACATCCTCTCAGCGTTTACTCTGTCAAGCCCTTAAAAATGCTGTATGTTTCAATGAGATCACCCCTCATTTTTCTAAATTGCAATGAGTAGTCCCAATCTGTTTTACCTTTGCTCATAAGATCATCCCTCGATTCAAAGATTGTGAGAAGATTTGTAGCTCGGGTGCTCGTTGTTGTGGTTCTGTTCGCTGAGCTGGGAATTTGTGTTGCAGACGTTTCGTCCCCTGTCTAGGTGACATCCTCAGTGCTTGGGAGCCTTCTGTGAAGCGCTTCTGTGATATTTCCTCCGGCATTTACAGTGGTTTGTCTCTGCCGCTTCCGGTTGTCGTTCCAGCTGTCCGTTGCAGTGGTCATTATATTGGGTCCAGGTCGATGTGCTTATTGATTGAATCTGTGGATGAGTGCCATGCCACTAGGAATTCCCTGGCTGTTCTCTGTTTGGCTTGTCCAATAATAGCTTAAAAATGTGTTGCTGGAAAAGCGCAGCAGGTCAGGCAGCATCCAAGGAGAAGGAGAATCGACGTTTCGGGCATAAGTCCTTCCTCAGGAATGAGGAGGGTGTGCCAAGCAGGCTAAGATAAAAGGTAGGGAGGAGGGACTTGGGGGAGGGACGTTGGGAATGCAATAGATGGAAGGAGGTTAAGGTGAGGGTGATAGGCCAGAGAGGGGGTGGGGGCGGAGAGGTCGGGAAGAAGATTGCAGGTCAAGAATGCGGTGCTGAGTCTGAGGGCTGGGACTGAGAAAAGGTGGGGGGAGGGGAAATGAGGAAACTGGAGAAATCCGCATTCATCCCCTGTGGCCGGAGGGTTCCTAAGCGGAAGATGAGTCGCTCTTCCTCCAGATGTCGTGTTGCCATGGTCTGGCGATGGAGGAGGCCAAGGACCTGCATGTCCTTGGCGGAGTAGGAGGGGGAGTTAAAGTGTTCAGCCACGGGGCGGTTGGGTTGGTTGGAGTGTGTGTCCCAGAGGTGTTCCCTGAAACGTTCCGCAAGTAGGCGGCCTGTCTCCCCAATGTATAGGAGGCCACATTGGGTGCAGCAGATGCAGTAAATGATGTGTGTGGAGGTGCAGGTGAATTTCTTATGGATATTGAAGGATCCCTTGTGGCCTTGGAGGGAAGTGAGGGGGGAGGTGTGGGCGCAAGTTTTGCATTTTTTGCGGTTGCAGGGGAGGGTGCCGGGAGTGGAGGTTGGGTTGGTGGGGGGTGTGGATCTGACAGGGGAGTCGTGAACGCTGATAGGGGTGGGGAGGGAAATATATCCTTGGTGGTGGGGTCCATTTGGAGGTGGCGGAAATGACAAAGGATGATCCGATGTATCTGGAGGTTGGTGGGGTGGAAGGTGAGGACCAGTGGGGTTCTGTCCTGGTGGCGATTGGGGGGGCGGGGTTCAAGGGCAGAGGAGCGGAAAGTGGAGGAGATGCGGTGGAGAGCATCGTCAACCACGTCTGAGGGGAAATCGCGGTCTTTGTAGAAGGAGGCCATCTGGGTTGTTCGGTATTGGAATTGGTCCTCCTGGGAGCAGATGCGGCGAAGGCGAAGGATTTGGGAATATGGGATGGCGTTTTTACAGGGGACAGGGTGGGAAGAGGTGTAATCTAGGTAGCTGTGGGAGTCGGTCGGTTTATAGTATACGTCCGTGTTGAGTCGGTCATCCGAGATAGAGATGGAGAGGTCTAGGAAGGGGAGGGAGGAATCTGAGACGGTCCAGGTAAATTTGAGGTCGGGGTGGAAGGTGTTAGTAAAGTGGATGAACTGTTCAACCTCCTAGTGGGAGCGCGAGGTAGCGCCGATACAGTCATCAATGTATCGGAGGAAAAGGTGGGGGGTGGTGCCAGTGTAGCTGCGGAAGATGGACTGTTCCACATATCCAACGATGAGGCAGGCATAGCTAGGGCCCATGCGGGTGCCCATGGCTACTCCTTTGGTTTGGAGGAAGTGGGAGGATTGGAAGGAGAAGTTGTTCAGAGTGAGGACCAGTTCAGTCAGTTGAAGGAGAGTGTCAGTGGAAGGGTACTTGTTGGTTTGGCGGGAAAGGAAGAAGCGGAGGGCTTTGGGCCCTTCGTGATGGGGGATGGAGGTGCATAGAGACTGGATGTCCATGGTGAAGATAAGGCGTTGGGGGCCGGGGAAGCGAAAATCATGGAGGAAGTGAAGGGCATGGGTGGTGTCCCGAACATAGGTGGGGAGTTCTTGGACGAAGGGGGACGGGACCGTGTCAAGGTATGCAGAAATGAGTTCCAGAAGAGCTATGCCTGCCTCTTCGTTGGATATGTGGAACAGTCCATCTTCCGCAGCTACACTGGCACCACCCCCCACCTTTTCCTCCGCTACATTGATGACTGTATCGGCGCTACCTCGTGCTCCCACTAGGAGGTTGAACAGTTCATCCACTTTACTAACACCTTCCACCCCGACCTCAAATTTACCTGGACCGTCTCAGATTCCTCCCTCCCCTTCCTAGACCTCTCCATCTCTATCTCGGACGACCGACTCAACACAGACGTATACTATAAACCGACCGACTCCCACAGCTACTGAGATTACACCTCTTCCCACCCTGCCCCCTGTAAAAACGCCATCCCATATTCCCAAATCCTTCGCCTTCGCCGCATCTGCTCCCAGGAGGACCAATTCCAATACCGAACAACCCAGATGGCCTCTTTCTTCAAAAACCGCAATTTCCCTTCAGACGTGATTGACGATGCTCTCCACCGCATCTCCTCCACTTCCCGCTCCTCCGCCCTTGAACCCCGCCCCCCCAATCGCCACCAGGACAGAACCCCACTGGTCCTCACTTTCCACCCCACCCACCTTCAGATACATCAGATCATCCTTCGTCATTTCTGCCACCTCCAAACGGACCCCACCACCAAGGATATATTTCCCTCCCCACCCCTATAAGCGTTCCGGAAAGACCACTCCCTCCGCGACTCCCTTGTCAGATCCACACCCCCCACCAACCCAACCTCCATTCCCGGCACCTTCCCCTTTAACCGCAAAAAATGCAAAACTTGCGCCCACACCTCCCCCCTCACTTCCCTCCAAGGCCCCAAGGGATCCTTCAATATCCATAAGAAATTTACCTGCACCTCCACACACATCATTTACTGCATCCGCTGCACCCGATGTGGCCTCCTATACATTGGGGAGACAGGCCGCCTACTTGCGGAACGTTTCAGAGAACACCTCTGGGACACACGCACCAACCAACCCAACCGCCCCGTGGCTGAACATTTTAACTCCCCCTCCCACTCCGCCAAGGACATGCAGGTCCTTGGCCTCCTCCATCGCCAGACCATGGCAACACGACACCTGGAAGAAGAGCGACTCATCTTCCGCCTAGGAACCCTCCAGCTACAGGGGATGAATGCGGATTTCTCCTCCCCCCACCTTTTCTCAGTCCCAGCCCTCAGACTCAGCACCGCCTTCTTGACCTGCAATCTTCTTCCCGGCCTATCACCCTCACCTTAACCTCCTTCTACCTATCGCATTCCCAATGCCCCTCCCCTAAGTCCCTCCTCCCTACCTTTCATCTTAGCCTGCTTGGCACACCCTCTTCATTCCGGAGGAAGGGCTTATGCCCGAAACGTCTATTCTCCTTCTCCTTGGATGCTGCCTGACCTGCTGCGCTTTTCCAGCAACACATTTTTAAGCTTGGATCTCCAGCATCTGCAGTCCTCACTTTGTCCTTTTGTCCTATAATAGTAGTGTTGTCCCAGTCGGACTCCTGTTGCTTGTCATCTGCGTGTGTGGCTACTAAGGATAGCTGGTCGTGTCGTTTCGTGGCTAGTTGGTGTTCATGGATGCGGATCGTTAGCTGTCTTCCTGTTTGTCCTATGTAGTGTTTTGTGCAGTCCTTGCATGGGATTTTGTACACTGCATTGGTTTTGCTCATGCTGGGTATCGGGTCCTTCATTCTGGTGAGTTGTTGTCTGAGAGTGGCTGTTGGTTTGTGTGCTGTTATAAGTCCTAGCGGTTGCAGTAGTTTGGCTGTCAGTTCGGAAATGCTCTTGATATATGGTAGTGTGGCTAGTCCTTTGGGTTGCGGCGTGTCCTCGTTCCATTGTCTTTCCCTTAGGCATCTGTTGATGAAATTGCGCGGGTATCTGTTTTGGCAAATACATTGTATATGTGTTCTTCTTCCTCTTTTTGCAGTTCTGGTGTACTGCAGTGTGTTGTGGCCCTTTTGAACAGTGTCTTGATGCAACTTCTTTTGTGTGTGTTGGGGTAGTTGCTTTCGTAGTTCAGGGCTTGGTCTGTGTGTGTGGCTTTCCTGAATACCTTTGTGGTGAATTCTCTGTTCGGTGTTCTCTGTACCATCACGTCTAGGAATGGGAGTTGGTTGTCCTTTTCTTCCTCTCTAGTGAATCTGATTCCTGTGAGTGTAGCGTTGATGATCCGTTGTGTGTTCTCTAATTCTGTGTTTTTAATGATTACAAAGGTGTCATCCACATATCTGACCCAGAGTTTAGGTTGAATTTGCGGTAAGACTGTTTGTTCTAACCTTTGCATTACAGCTTCTGCTATGAGTCCAGAGATGGGTGAGCCCATGGGTGTGCCGTTGATTTGTTCATATATTTGGTTGTTGAATGTGAAGTGTGTTGTGAGGCACAGGTCCAGTAGTTTGAGTATGCCGTCTTTGTTGATAGGTTCACCGTCCTGTTGTCTGTTCTGTATGTCCAGCAGGTTGGCTATTGTTTCTCTGGCTAGGGTTTTATCGATAGAGGTGAACAGTGCCGTTACATCGAATGAGACCATAGTTTCTTCCTTGTCTATGTGTATATTTCTGATGATGTCCAAGATGTTCAAGGCCACTTTGCCACAAGAGGGCCTACTGCACTTGGCCTGGGAATACTATCTCCTAAGCAGGTACTAACCAGCTATGAATCTGCTTAGCTTCAGAGATCAGATGAGATTGGGTATTTTCAGATTAATATGGCTGGAGGCCAAACAGTCACCTAGGATTTGAACCCTGGTCCTGGTGCTGTGAGGTAGCAGTGCTAGCCACTGTGCCAGGCACTGCAAAAATTCCATTAGCCTTCCTGATTACCTGCTGCTTGTATGTTAGTTGTCTATGTTTCACGCAAAAGTACCCCCAAGTTCCTTTTGGCGTGCAGCTTTCTGCATTTAATTAATACTGTTATTTTGTTATCCCTTCCCTTGAGGCAGCATGTGGCTCAGTGGTTAGCGCTGCTGCCTCACAGTACCAGGGACCTGGGTTTGATTCCACCCTCTGTGTGGAGTTTGCACGTTCACCCCATGCCTCCACGGGTTTCCTTCCACAGACCAAAAATGTGCAGATTAGGTGGATTGGCCATGCTAAATCGACCAATGTTCAAGGATGTGCAGGCTAGGTGAGTTGGCCATGGGAATGTAGGGTTACATGGATATGGTAGAGGGTGGGTCTTGTTGGGATGCTGTTTAGAGGGTTGGTGTACACTCTGGCCTGTTTCCACAACTGTAAGAATTATATGATTCTATAAAAATGAACAGTTTCACATTTTCCCAGATTACACTCTGTGGTTTTCAGTCGAATTTTGGTGGTGCCTAGATGTCTGCTAAGATTGATTCTAAGTCTGCAATATTCTGCATTGAGGAAGGGACTCCTTTAAAAAAGTGAAATTTAATGGAAATAAGTGAATTTTAATTTAAATGTATCTTTTTTAATGAAGAAATTATGACTTTGATTTATGGGTATGCATGCTTTCAAACTGCAAACCATAAGAGCAATCCACGAGTGTTTCCAGAATTTTTGTTACCAGCACCTTATTTCTGCTGTCCTATTCAATTCCACAGTGATTGTGCTACCCAATAGCAAACCACACTGTTTAGACATAGGGCTTCCCAAAAGCCCTTAGCATTCACAGGTCCCCATACATACAAAACGAAAATACACTCTCTTCAGCATGAGCAAACAATACACCAAAAGGTGTTACATGCACAAAGGATGAAAAGATTTGTTTTGCTGGTTGACCTATGCTCATCTCTGATGTGTACTTCAATGAACCAAGAATTGCTCTGGAAGTTGGTCACGTTTTACAGACTGAGACCAGGTTGGGAGTAGAAAAATCTTTTGTGCATGTATGTTGTTTTTCAGGGAAGAACTTTATCAATTCATGATATTAATTTTAGATATGTAGTGACTTCATTTTCTCTCTGCCACTATTCATTCTGGTGTTCAGTAGCTCTGTGGAAACTGCAAAAGCCACACTTGAAAATGCAATCAAATTGCATTGTCTTTTAAATTCCAATTTAAACCCACACAGTGTGATAATTGCCCACGTCAGTATATTCTTTGGCGGAATCATAATGACAATATAGGAAATATGCATCTTCTATTTAAAAAAAACATATTCTAACTATAAGCAAAAGTAGCCTTTTGGCTGCTTCCATCTACACTAATAAAATTATACAAATTCCTGAATACCCTTTGAAAATCTGCTGTAGTAGACCTGTAGAAAGAGATAAAGGACATTAGAATGTTCTTTTTTGTCACTAATCCTTCTGGATTAATGGATTTAGTTTGAGTAATCTCTCTCAGTTTTTAGAAAGCTCTTGCAGCCAGCTTTCCTGATGGCTCAGTGTATCAGTCTATTGAGTGATTGCTCCAAAAGGCAGTAAAAGCTCCAAGTTTTGTCTCTTCTCTGGGCTGATTTAGTTTCTTCAGTGTGTCCAGGATAGTTTTCTGCAACAATGGTCTCAGAATTGGGAAGGTGGCAGATCCTATTAAATTTAGTAATGATTAATGATCCAGATTTAATGAACCTATTGATGTGTTAACTTTTGTTTTATCTAATATTAATTGCTTATGAGGTAATTAAATGAAAGGAGTAATGTGGTATGGTTTTGAATATTCAAGAAGTATGTATGAGTTGTATCAAAGAGATAAGACTGTGATTATCCACAGAGAATTGAATTAATTAGTTAATGGGTAAAATGTTAGAATGTTACTGGGAGATGTTCAAAAAAACATTTAAACTGATACAGAGCCTAAAAGTTCAAGTGCTTTACTTGTCAGAAATTATCATTGTTGATAACTGAAGAGGTAAGACATTCCAATATAACATATAAAAAAACAAAAAAATGCACAAATCCAGATGAATGACGAATGTACAAAGGATGAGCAAACAGACTGCAAGAGCTACAAAAGGGAGTGTTAAAGGAAATGATAAGATGTATCTAAATCAACACAATTTTGTAAACCTTATACAAGAACAAAAAGGTGGACCAGGGGTGATGTGGATCTCTTAAAAACTAGTGATCGTGATATTGTCAATGAAAATAAGAAAATGGCAGGCATGCTAAATAATTAGTTTATGATCAATATTTACACTACAAGGAGAGTCAGTATGCCAGAAATTTGAAGGAAACTATCAGAATCAGGGACTCATCAAAACGAATGTGAATGAACTAATATTAATGAAGAAAATAATTACACAGAAGACTGATGAATCCCTGCAAGTATTGTAATCGCTATAATTGCAGGCATAAAATAATAGATTTTAATAGATGAAGTGGGCAAAACTGTGACAAGTGTGATGTCATCCATTTTGTTACATTCGAGTTCCAAAGAAACCTGAGGGTCTTGGTACACAGATCATTAAATTGTTATGACCATGTACATAATGTAACCAAAAATGATGAATGGAATTCTGGCTTTAGCAGATGCTGGCCTAAAACAATGGGGTTGTAGAAGTAGTACTTCATCTACTGGGTGCAGGTTAGATTACAGTGAACATTACTGGGTACCCACTTTAGGAAGAATGCATAGATCCTGAAGGAAGTTAAATGTATGTTTACCAAAAGGGTTAATTAGGTACAAATAAAATAGGGTTGTAAACCTTGGCATTTAGAAGATTAAGTGATTTGATGCTTCATCCATGGTGGGATTCCTGTTACATCCTTTTTAATGTTCTGATTTGGATCAGAAACATTTTAAAGATATGGATAGTGGAGCCAAGAGGGTATTGATGCAAGTGAGAGTAAATGAGAGGAAATCAAACAGAGTATTTTAGATTTTTGGTGTGATTTAGTTTATATTGGATTAGATTACATTACATTACAGTGTGGAAACAGGCCCTTCGGCCCAACAAGTCCACACCGACCCGCCGAAGCGCAACCCACCCATACCCCTACATTTACCCCTTACCTAACACTACGGGCAATTTAGCATGGCCAATTCACCTGACCTGCACATCTTTGGACTATGGGAGGAAACCGGAGCACCCGGAGGAAACCCACGCAGACACGGGGAGAACGTGCAAACTCCACACAGTCAGTCGCCTGAGGCGGGAATTGAACCCGGGTCTCCGGCGCTGTGAGGTAGCAGTGCTAACCACTATGCCACATTTAATATTGTCACATGTACTGAGCTACAGTGAAAAATATTGTTTTACATTATTGTTATCCAGACAAATCATACCTTGCATAAATATATCAAGGTAATAGAACAGATTGTAGAATATTGTGTTACAGCTACTGAGAAGGTGCAGAGAAAGATCAACGCTAATGTGAAAGCTCCATTCAAAGGTCTGATAACAGCAGGGAAGAAGCTGCTCTTGAATCTGTAGGTACATGTTTTCAAAATTTTGTATTTTCTGCCTGATGGAAGAGGGTGGAAGAGTGTATAACTGGATGGGAGGATTTTTTTTTATTGTGTTGACTGCTTCTCCGAGGCAGTGGAAAGTATAGACAGAGTCAATGGAAGAAAGGTTGGGTTTTATGATGCATTCAACCCTCTTAATTTCTTGAGGTCTTTGGCAGAGCAGCCATATCACACTGTGATCCTTCCAGAAAGGATGCTTTCTTTGGCACATTTATAAAATTTGGTAAGACTCATTGTAGACATGCAAAATTTCCTAAGCCTTCTGAGGAAGTAGAGGCATTGGTGTGCTTTGTTGACTGCAGCGTTGATGTGGATGGACCAGGACAGATTGTTGGTGATATTTACTCCTCGGAACTTGAAGGTCTCATTCATCTCCACCTCAGCACCATTGATCCAGACAGGAGCATGTCCTCTCTTCTGCTTCCTGAGGTTAATGACCAGCTGCTTTATTTTGCTGACATTGAGGGAGAAATTTTTGTCTTTGCATAAGGCTACAGAACACTTTATCTTTTTCCTGTACACTGTCTTGTCACTGTTCAAGAAATGACCCACTATAGTGGTGTCATCAGCAAATTTGTTAATTGAGTTAGAGCTGAATTTGGCCTCAGTTATAAGTATATAAGGAGTATAGTAGGGACTGAGTATATAGCCTTGTGGGTCACTGATGTTGAGGATTATTTTGGAGGAAATGTTGTCACCTATTCTTACTGATTGCAGATTTCAGAGAATTTTTCATTTTTGTTGCCTGTCCTGCATGTGTTTGACTTTGTCTGGACATATTAATTAAATATGAAAAACCATGAGTATCCCTTTTCAAAAGAAGAGGGTTATTATTTATCTCAATGTGAATTTGGCTGTTGGTGTTGGCTTGGTTTTCTAACTCTAATGTAATTTGGACAAAATGAAGATTTAAGGTGATACTACGCTTGCCGATTAAAGCAGATGTGGATTCACCGGGTTAGACCATAATTCCGTACCTGTTTCTTGCAACAATCTTCAGTCTAGCTTCCACCTTGTTTCCAACATATATTGCCCAAATCAAATTCACCAGTTCACCTTTTCTGATTGTATGCAATGAGCAACTGCTGCTGTAAAGCCACCCAACCTTCATTTCTTGATGTTTAATAATTTTTGGCTTTGATGTGCTTTGGGAGGATTTATTTCGTTAAAGATGGATCAACATTGTAGTAGAAGCATTCCTAGATATGGCAGACGCATTGGTTTATATTGCCATACGAATGTGATCTGTCAGTGCTTATTCTGTAAAAATCTGATAGACAAGCAGTTTCAGAAGTATGAAAGGAAATTCCACAAGCTATTTGAGCCTGCTATATTGTAAACATGTTGTTTGAACACATTGATAGTCAAAAGATAATGAAGCAACATTCTTTATTCCATTGATATCAAGTCGTTACAAGCATGAAAGGACATTAATGTTAATCAAAGAAGTATTGACAGTCTGAAATTAAGCCTATTGTTTACATTGGTTTGAGGAATCCATTGTCTGCCTGTCTGTCTTCCTCCTTCCAATCAGGTCTCCTTCCCTCAAAGCATGTTTTTTTTTCCCCAGAGAGAATCTATGTAACTTCTCCAGCTGCTCTTATACCCTGATGTGACTTGCTGCTCAAAATCCCACCAAAACGGATGGTGCTTTCCTGCCCCAGTGAAACACCCTCATTGTCGCCACCTGCTGCTAGAAGTTCTATTACATCATGAAAAATTTATGGATTGCAGAAGACAGTAAGAAATAGAAATAGGTACATAGAGCATAGGAGTAGGCCATTCAGAACGTTGAACCACCTCCTCAATTCAATAGGATTGTGGCTGACCTGATATTCATCAAATCCACTTTCCTGGATTTTCCAATAACCTCAGGTTCTTGATCAGTAAGGGAATCAATTAATCTAAGCCTGAAATACATACAAGGACTTCTTTCCCCTAAAGCTCTCTGTGGTAAAGAGGGAAGTTTCTCCTCGACTCAGTCTTAAATTAGTGCCCCTTTATTCTGAGACTATAACCCTTGTGGTCGAGGATGCAGATATTTTCTGTTATTGTTTGTAGTACATGAAAGTAATTAAGCAAAAATAAACCTGAGGTTAATGCCAGAAAAATGCTATGCAGAGTTGTGTGTGGGGGAAATGACAGGTTTGTTCAGGATTATAATCTTTCCCATGACTGAACCACCCACTGTTCATACTTACACAGGGGAATAGTCCTTTTTTTAATGCACTGTACTGAACAGTCTTTTAAATGGAAAGGAGAATATTGGAATTTAAAAAATTTTGTCAATTGAGATATCATCAGAATTATAATCATGAATATATTAATGACATTGAAACTTAACTATATTTTTTAAAGTATTTTCAAGAAGAAGTTTCTAAATGTCCATTGACTGTGCATTATTTTGGGCATGCTAATAAAGAACTGAAGACATTTCTGCATCATTGACAGGGCAGTAATTCAAATTGATTAAATCTTCATCAGACTTAGTTTTTTTGCTCAATCTGTTAGTAGGAAATGAGGAACACTGAACATCAGTTGCCCTGTTTCCTAGGCAACAGATTAATTTTCAGACAATTAACTTTGTGACTGACTGATTTTCTGTTGGATAATTGATTGTTTGGTGCTGCAGTCTTCTGAGCTATATCTGCAGTTTGATTAGGTGTGGCATCTGCTTACTGCGTGGAAGAATCCAGAGATTGCATGCTGTACAGATACTTTGTTATTGATTACAGTGCATGCAAGATACAAATACAACTAAAATGAGAAGATAATTGATGCTGAAAAGGAAACAATTAATTTAGCTAGAATTTTGCTCTGAGATCAATGAGATGAACTGATATGAAATGCAATGATTCAGGAGGTAGCAAGTTTAGAAATTACTTGAAAGCAAAATACTGTGGATGCTGGATATCGGAAATAAAGCTAGCAAGTGCTGCAAGCACATAGCAGGTCAGGCCATATCTAGCAAAGAGAAGTTATTGTTTGAAGGCTGACGATCTTTCAATACCATTATAGAAATTTACCAACCAAGCTAGTATGAAGGAAGCAATTTACAGCAACCACTGAAAATGAGGTTTATAATTGTTCCTAAAGAAGCTGGCATGGATTCTGGTTTATCAAATTTATGGAAAAATTACTTTTATGGAAATCTGGATAATTGATATAAAACAAAGATGTTGCTCTGGTGGGAGTTAATTATTAGTTGAGCTTGACAGTTAGCTATTCTGGTTTCTCTGTCATTCTATCAATGATAGAAGCTTGAAGAACAGAAGGAATCCATTCAGCTCATTGTGTCTATGCATTGAGGAGCTAGTAAAATTATTGGAATGGTAAGAAATTTGCTGATAACACCTTTAGTTTTCAGACCATGTTTGCCATGACCAATGACTGCTTAGGTGAAGTAAATGGATTGCCCATACAATAGAGCTCAATGTCAACACATTTCGGTTTGATTAGTACTAAATTGCTTGTTTTATTTAGACCACAAATATCTTGTTTTGTTGAAGCTTCCTTCTCCTTGAAATTAGTGACCCATAGAACAGTTTGAATGGTATCTTTTTATAAAATGCTAGATAAGTATGTATAAACTGTCTACCTTCTCATGAAAAGAAAGACGAGGGATTAATTTTTTACATGAAATTGAATGTAAGATATGATTATTCAATAACTGTGTTTATAGAACATCACATTGTTACAAACACTTTAATTTAAAAGCACAAGATCATTCAAGGAAATATTTGGAAATAAAAACCGCAAGAATTGTGGATGCTGTAAATCAGAAACAAAAACAAGTTGCTGGAAAAACTCAGCAGGTCTGGCAGCATCTGTGAAGAGAAATCAGTGTTAATGTTTCGAGTTCAGGTCCAGACCAGAAATGTTTACTTTGATTTCTCTTCACAGATGCTGCCTGATCAAATATTTGGGAATGTTTGATCAGAGTTCACTTTGGGGAACATATTAAAGGAGCTAAGAAAGATCAAAAAGCAGACAGTTTATAGAAGGAATTCTAAAGTATGGGATCCAGTTGATTGAAGTTACAACTGCTAATGATGAGAAAGAGGAGCTATGAGAAGGCACAGCATCAGCTAAGTTAGGAGTAATGTTTTGTTGTAATGCTGCGGGTGGTTACAGAGATAGAAATGAGGAATCTAAAAACAAGAATGAGAATATTAAGTTTGTGTGTTAAGGGCCAAAAACTAACTATGTATGCAACAGTAAGGATGATGAATATAGTGAAAAGTGCAGTTTTGGAGAAGCTGCAGTTTTGAAGTTTATGGGGCTGGAGTAAAGGTATTTGGATACATCAGCACCTGAACCTTTTGAATCTGGAGATGTACGCTTGACTGGGGATACTAGTGGTAGTTAGCCCCATGCAAGTGTGGTAGCAGATGATAAATAAGGCATATACGTTGGACAGTGAGAGCCTTTTTCCTTGGGTGGCGATGGCTAGCACGAGGAGATATAGCTTTAAATTGAGGGGTGATAGATATAGGACCGATGTCAGAGGTAGTTTCTTTACTCAGAGTAGTAGGGGCATGGAACGTGCTGTCTGCAACAGTAGGAGACTCGCCAACTTTTTGGGCATTTAAATGGTTATTGGATAGGCATATGGACAAGAATGAAACAGTGTAGGTTAGATGGGCTTCAGATTGGTTCCATAAGTTGGCGCAACATCGAGGCTGAAGGGCCTGTACTGCGCTCCGTTAAGTAATTGGAAAATCTAATTGGGTTTAATAGAATGCCACAGTTGATTGACTCTCTATTTATTCTTTCAGCAGATGTAGATGTTGCTAGCTGGGCTGATATTCATTGCCTATTCCGAATACCTTTGATAAAGTGGTGATTAGCATTTATCTTGAACTGCAGCAGTCCATTCAATTGTTAAACACATCCACAGTGCTATTAGGCAGAGTCCCAAGATTTTGACCTAAGACAGTGAAGGAATGACAATATGTTTCCAAGTCAGGATGATGTGTGGCTCGGAGGTGAATTTTCAGGTGATGGTGTTCCCATGTTCTTCTAGGTAGTAGAATTTACTTCTTTGAATGATGCTGTTGAAAATTAATGAGTTGCTGCTGTACATTTTGTCAAGGAATGCACTACTGCTGCTGTGATTAATTCATAGAATAAGTAAATATTGAAGCTGAGGGACAGGGTTGATGTTGAGCTTCATAAGTGTTATTGGAGTTGCACTCATTTAGCCAGGCAATGAGTATTCTATCACACTCCTGATTTGTGTCTTGAAGATGATAGGTTTTGAGGAATGTGGTTTACCGAGTGTGGAATTGGGTAAGTGGCAAGATCGTTGAATTAATGGTTTGGCTGAAAACAATTACTTTGGTTTTCCCAATGAGAAAATCTGTGTAACGCCTTTCAGACTAATGTTGGTTCCTTGCCTGACTGACCTCAGTACCATCACATGAAGATTGTAACAAGAAATGTATACAGGGAGAAAGAAATTTTCAAACTTTCTAACAGAATATCAATGTTTCAAAAGGGGACCATAAGCTGTGAAAATGCCACCAAGTACTCTGCATGTTAAAGCTTTGGCAGCTTTTTGATGCCTTAAGGATTGTAAATAGTGGACTAGGATTATATTCAAAGAGTGACTTTCACAACCTCAATGTGGTAATGCTCTTTACAACCAACAAAGTTCTTTTGCAGTGTAGTTCGTGTTCCCACTTGGGTTAAGATGGTGTCAAACATAGAAGAGAGGAGCAGGAGGAGACCATTTGGGCTTTCGAACCTGCTCCGTCATTCATCACGATCATGGCAGAATGTCCACCTCTGCTGTATCTGCTCCCAGGAGGACCAGTTCCACCACAGAACACACCAGATGGCCCCCTTCTTTAAAGACAGCAATTTACCCTCCCACATGGTTGAAGCTCCCTCCAATGCATCTCATCCACATCCTGCACCTCCGCCCTCAAACCCCACCCCTCCAACCCTAACAAGGACAAACCCCCCTGGTGCTCACCTTCCACCCTACCAACCTTCGCATAAACCACATCATCCGCCGACATTTCTGCCACCTCCAAATGGACCTCACCACCAGGGATATATTTCCCTCCCCACCCCTTTCCACTTTCCGCAAAGACCGTTCCCTCCGTGACTACCTGGTCAGGTCCACGTCCCCCCAACAACCCACCCTCCCTTCCTGGCACCTTCCCCTGCCACCGCAGTAATTCTGAAGCCTGCGCCCATACCTCCCCCCTCACCTCCATTCAAGGTGCCTTCCACATCTGTCAAAGTTTCACCTGCATATCCACTAATGTCATTTATTGTATCTGTCACTCCCGATGTGGTCTCCTCTACCCTGGGGAGACTGGACGCCTTCTTGCGGAGCACAATAGGGAACATCTTTGGGACACCCGCACCAATCAACCCTACCGCCCTGTGGCCCAAACTTTCAACTCCCCCACCCCCCCCGCCTCCCACTCTGCCGAGAACATGCAGGTCCTGGGCTGCCTCATCACCCGACGCCATTCCCTCATCACCCGACGCCTGGAGGAAGAATGCCTCATCTTCCGCCTCAGAACACATCAACTCCAGGGCATCAATGTGGACTTCACCAGTTTCCTCAATTCCCCTTCCCCCACTTCACCCCAGCTCCAAACTTCCAGGTCAGCACCATCCTCACGACTGGTCCTACCTGACAATCTTCCTTCCCAACTATCCGCTCCACCCTCCTCTCTGACCTATCACCTTCATCCCCACCCCCATCCCCTATTGTACTCTTTGCTACCTTCTCCCCAGCCCCCTCCCCCTCCCCCCTCCTATTTACCTTTCCACCCTGGAGGCTCCCTGCTTTCAGTCCTGATCAAGGGCTTTTGTCCGAAATGTCGTTTTTCCTGCTCTTTGGATGCTGCCTGACTGGTTGTGCTTTTCCAGTACCACTCTAATCTCAACTCAATGGCCTCATACTGCATTCTTCCCATAACCTTTGACCCTATTTGCTCCTTGCTATATCTAGTGGCCTGTTGAATACATTCAATGTTTTGGCATCAACTACTTCTTGTGGTAATGAATTCCACAGGCTCACCACTGTTTGGGTGAAGAAATGCCTCCTCATCTCTGTCCTTAATGGTTCACCCTGAATCTTCAGACTGTGACCCCTGGTTCTGGACACACCTACCATTGGGAACATCCTCCCTGCATCTACACTGCTACAGAAATGCAGGCAAGCAGGAAAGATCCTAAAAGGATTATGGATCACGAACCCACTCAAGTCAACTTACAACACAGACTATGCAGAGAAATTTTGCCACCGCACCTCTCGCAAACTCCTCAATTATCTTGTGCACCAACTCTACAGCAGGCGCCACATCCTTGAAATTCAGATGGAGTCCACACACTCATCCTGCGCTCAGGATAAGTGACATTGCCAAACAGACAAGGCGACAAAACTACACCACTTACATGTACACCAAGAACAAAAAACTGGAGAAATTTGGCATTCTCACCAGTAATAGCAAAGCCCACTCTGGCACCACAGTGGATAACATTATCACTGCAGGGAAGTCTATTATCAACTTATCGGACCACACCCTTCGACTGGAAGAGTTTGAAGTCCTGAGCAGGGGTCTCAACTTCTGGCCCATCACCAAAATGGACCCGTTGGTTCTTGCAGCAGACACTGAGGAGTTCATCAAACGAATGAGACTCTGGGAGTTCTTTCAAGCTGCCAGCAGCGATCCCAATGAGCCCCACTGATGAACTGGATCAGTCATCACAGGGATCTGTAGAGGAGTGACCAAAGAAGGTGCCCAAGGCTGCTGCCCTGTGTTTGACATGTATGCTCAAACCGTCAGGAAATATATAAATGCCAGATTCATCGGCCATATCCTCAAGGCAGAGCAAAACATCACCTCTTCACAACGCAATGCCATCTAGGTTCTCAAAATTAATCACAACATTGTCATCAAATCAGCAGATAAAAGAGGAGTCATTGGGATTCAGAATAGAACAGATTACTGCAAGGAAGTGTACCAACAACTGAACAACCAGGAACGTTACAGGCAACTACCAGCTGATCCGACTAAAGAACACACCCGTCAATTAAACACATTGATCAGGATTTTGGATCCAGTCCTTCAGAGTTTCCTACGCGCCCTCATCCCATGTACTTCTCATATAGGCAAGTTCTACTGCCTTCCAAAGGTACACAAAGCCAACACACCAGGGCGTCCCATTGTATCAGGCAATGGGACCATATGTGAGAATCTCTCCGGCTATGTTGAAGGCATCTTGAAACCTATTGTACAGGGGATCCCCAGCTTCTGTCACGACACTACGGATTTCTTAGAGAAATTCAGTACCCACGGACCAGTCGAACCTGGAACATTCCTCGTCACAATGGATGTTTCAGCACTCTACACCAGCATCCCCCACAATGATGGCATCACGGCAACAGCCTCAGTACTCAACACCAACAACTGCCAATCTCCAAACACCATCCTACAACTCATCCGATTTATCCTCTATCACACCGTCTTCCCCTTTGATAACCAGTTCTTCATCCTGCCACCTGGAGCAGCCATGGGGACCAAGTTTGCACCTCAATATGCCAACATCTTCATGCACAGGTTCGAACAAGACATCTTCTCTACGCAGGATCTCCAGCCAACATTATACACCAAATACATTGACGACATTTTCTTCCTCTGGACCCATGGCGAGGAGTCACTGATAAAACTACACAGTGATATCAACAAGTTTCATCCCCCACCATCAAACTCATCATGGACTACTCTTGACTATCTGTCTCATTCTTGGACACATGCATTTTCATCAAGGATGGACACCTTCGCACCACACTCTACCGCAAACCCACTAACAACCTCACAATGCTACACTTCTCCAGCTTCCACCCAAAACATATTAAAACAGCCATCCCCTATGGACAATCCCTACACGTACACTGGATCTGCTCAGATGAGGAGGAATGTGACGGGCACCTGGAAGTACTCAGGAATGCCCTCATAAGAATGGGATACGATGCTCAACTCATCGACCACCAGTTCTGACTCGCCACAGCGAGGAACCGTAATGACCTCCTCAGGAGACAGACACGTGCTGCAACCGACAGGGTACCCTTCATTTTCCAGTACTTCCCAGGAAAGCTGAAAAACTACGCCATGTTCTTCGTGATCTGCAACACATTATCAATGCGGATGAGGACCTCGCCAAGACCTTGTCCACACCTCCACTGCTTGCCTTTAAATAACCGCTAGCCCTCAAACAGATCATTGTTTGTAGCAAGCTGCCCGGCTTTCAGGACAACTCCATACAACCCTGTCATGGTAGGCGCTGCAAGACATGTCAGAGTGTGGACATGGATACCACCATTACCCATGGGGACACCTCTCACCATATACATGGCATGTACTCATGTGACTCAGCCAACGTTGTCTATCTTATACGTTGCAAACAAGGATGCCCTGAGGCATGGTACATTGGGGAAACCGAGCAAAGGCTACGACAACGGATGAATGGGCACCACACAACAATCAACAGACAGGAGTGTTCCCTCCCAGTTGGGGAACACTTCAGCGGTCCAGGACATTCGACCTCAGACCTTCAGGTGACCATCCTCTAAGGTGGACTTCGGGACAGGCAGCAGTGAAAAGTGGTCGAGCAGAGACTGATAGCTAAGTTCCATACCCATAGGGAGGGCCTCAACCGGGACCTTGGGTCATGTCACACTACGGATTAGAATTAATCTAAACATCATGGCACAGGCAGAGAACACGGGGCTAGTACCTTCAACATATTGTCTAGCTAACACCAGTTGTTACAGTTAACCTGAGAATGCAACTTTAAAAAAAGTTTTGTGATTTACACATAAAAGATGCCAGAGGATGTGGTGGAGGCTGGTACAATTGCAACATTTAAGAGGCATTTGGATGGGTTTATGAATAGGAAGGGTTTGGAGGGATATGGGCCGGGTGCCGGCAGGTGGGACTAGATTGGGTTGGGATATCTGGTCGGCATGGATGGGTTGGACTGAAGAGTCTGTTTCCATGTTGTACATCTCTATGACTCTAAGAAGTGAAACTATCATGGTATTCTAACTGACTCAACAGACAATCAAGTTATTTTTCAATGTATAATTTCAGTTACTTCACACTGTAAATTTTTGCTATAAATTCTGTGCCTTACAATTGTGTCCTCCACAACCACCTGATGAAGAAGTGGTGCTCTGAAAGCTAGTACTTCCAATTAAACCTGTTGGACTATAACCTGGTGTTGTGTGATTTTTAACTTTATTCCTGTTGGAATTTTATAAGTCTCTATTAGAACCCCCCTCTCACTTGTTTGAACTCCAGCGAAAACAATCCTAACCTTGTCTCTCCTCATATGACAGTACCGCCATCCCTGGAATCAGTCAAACTGTTTTCCATGTTTCAAGTCAACTGTATGAAATGGAAGAATTTCTTTAAGCTATAACAACATTGAAAACCAAGCCAGTAATGTAGATATGTCAAACTCAGAAAAGAGTTGCCGTATTGTTGCTGATTACATTAGAGAGCATCCCACTGCTTGTCCAGATTTCTATTGAGTCAGTAGAAAGAATCCCATTCCTCCGAGGTTCCATTATTAAGCGGTATTTAGCATGAGCAGTGCCTTCGTGAGCAGATTGTTTTGTCAAACCACCTTGCATGAAGAATAGGATCAAGCAATGTCAGGGGATTCATTGATCTGGTTATGGCGTTTGACTTTGATATCTGAAACATTGCAGTGGCAGACTGGTCTAGCTACATTCTTCCTTCATGTTAAACCATATTACCCATTATACTGTGTAAAAAGAAACTTTCAACCTTGTACGAGTAGTTGAAGGAGGTGTTGCTTGCAAGAAGTCTGGAGACTATATGCTAATATATATTTAAGACATTCCGTCCTTACCAGGTTTAGGATGTAGAGAAGCTGATGGAGCTACTATTTCGTGAGGTATGTTGTGTGTCCATGGTGTACTCAGAAGAATGGTAACAATACATATGTATATTTTGTGATAAAGTGTGCCATTAATGAAAAGTTCCAGGTACCTGCTATTTAGTTAGGGACAAATTGAAGGCTATTAATTGTCTAATGTCTATTCTCTTGGGAGAAGAGTCGAGTGGTGGTGAAGTGAGTAAGACAGACAGGGTTTTGTGGTTCATGTAGTCTCAAGAAAATATCTTGGCAATGGAGGTAAATCAAACTTACGTAAAAGGTTTGTAACTCGGGTGCTGGTTCCATATGTTGTGAGTATGTTCGCTGAGCTTGAATTTGGCTTGCTGGCGAATTGTCTCCTTTCTCGGTGACATTATCAGTGTTGTGGAGCCTCCTGTGAAGTGCTACTGTACAATCAGTTAGGATTTATTTGGATTCCTTCCTGCTGCTTCTGGTTAACGGTTCCGGTTGTTCTTTGCAGTGGTCAGTGTATTGGCTCTTAGGTTAATGTGTTTATGTAGGAAACCAGGCAGACAGTGATTGATCTGCATTCAGGAACATCAACTAGCCCCTAAATGCCATGACTAGCTGTCCCAACTAGCTATACACCTAGAAGACAAGGACAACAAAATTGACTGGGACAACATAACAATAATAGGACAAGCCAAACAGAGGGCAGCAATAGAATTTCTAGAAATGTGGCACTCATCCGCGGAATCCATTAATAAACACATTGAGCTAGATCCAATATACCGACCACTGTAATGAACAACCGGAAGCATTGGGAATGAAACCAAACAAATTCCAACCGACACAGTATAGCAGTGAGGGTGCACAGCACTGAGAATGTCACCTAGAAAGGGGACAAAACACTTGCAAACCAAATTCACAGCTTGGCAAACATAGCCACAGTAATTGCAACTTATATGACTATTTAATAGTCTAATGTTGAAGTGATAAAACGTTGCAGTACAGTGTTCATGCTTAATACAGTTACTAATAGAACTTAGTGGCGGAATGGAATTCTTTCTCCTTCGCTCCAGAACTCTTGGGGAAGCATTTCTCCAGACTTTTCTATGAGTAGACTGTGGAATTTTAGTTGTGTTTAATATCCAAGACCCCTGGGCCTTGGATATGTCAACCTGTCCTTAAGCTGACTGAAGGTGAATAAATAGAACACCTTCCTGTAGCAAATGTGTGAGCATTTCATTTTGCGGCACAAGTAAGTTCTACAGAATTGTTTGGTTGCCTGGTTTATAGACTTTTAGTGAGGAGTACAGGTAAATATCACCCAGTTGAGTCCTACAAAAAAGATCATAATGAAAGAGAGGAAGGCAACTTGGTGCATGGAAAAACTGAAATAACTGCAGATGCAGGAAAATAAAAACAAAATCAGCAGTTGCTGGAAAAGCTCTGCAGGTCTGGCAGCATCAGTGGAGAGAAAAGAGTTAATGTATCAAGACCAGTGACCCTTCTCCAGAATGTGAGCCTCCTGTAAATGGATCAGAAATGTGCTTTGAGGATTCTTAGAAGCTGACATATGTTGGATGCCACCATGCACATAGGGTGAGTGTGGTTTGTGCCCAAGGAACGTGCCCTAGGATGTTGGTACCCAGTGTTCAACATTGAGGTACTTCTATGTAAGGCATCCTTGGCATTTAGTTTGATTTGTGTGTTTTATGAGATGGGAAGCTGAACATTAATGAGGGCAAGTTGGGTTGTTTTAAAAATAAGTGTGTAAACAGCAACGATACCCCTTAATTGCTGACTTACCTTCCCACTTTGCAGATATGTAATAGATATAATGAGATGCTGCTGATGTCACTATAAGCCTTGATAAATTTCTACAAATCTCACAATAGTCTACATCACTCAGGCTTATATAAAATTCCATCCAGTGAATAAGAGTCTGTGTTCATACAGGTTTTAGTTAAAGTGTGGAAGGAAAATATGAATTAAGGCAGCAATAGTGTTTGGTGTTTATTCACAATGGACAGAGTAAGACAGGTGACCAGGACAACAGCTAGCAATGTTGGATGGTTACAGCTATCGCATGATGGCTGAAAATTTGGAAAAATAGTTTGTTTGCCATTAGAAATTACATGTGCTATTTGAGTAAAAAAAAACTTAGTCAGGTCTTTAGATGTGGAGCTAACTTGTGTTCAATCAAATATTTAATATGAATATTGAAAATTTGATATTTTCATTTGCATATTTATTAGAGTCAGAATGAATTAAGTTACTTTTTGAGTGAGCTGAAATAAGCCACCCAACAAGCATGTAGGCCGTAGAATCTCTTGTGTGTTACATAAATGTAGCATCACCCTGCTGCTGTTGTAATTTTTGTCCTGCTGCACCCATGGTGATGACAAAACATCTGTGCTCTTTCTAAAGCTAAGTATAAGGCTCAGCACTCATTTTCATCAGTTCATTATTGTAATGTTTCCAATCGTATAAAAGGTTTTCTGCTTAGAAACTCCGACCATTTACGATTTGAAATTACTGCATAATATCTTTTTCATATGGCAGTAACGTGGTAAAGAACAAAGTGACTAGCTGCTTGGAAGTTGTTTATCATTTAAGACATAAGATATTAATAAATGAATCCAGGAACAGACCATGTAGTTCATCGTTCCTGTTCCGCTGTTCACTAAGACCATAACCAAATTGATTGAAGTCTTAGCTTCACTTTCCTGCCTGTCCCTCCATTGTTGATCAAAATCTGACTAACTCAGCCTTCAACATGTTCAATGACCCAACCTTTACTGCATGTTAGGGAAGATGATTCTGAACACTGATGAATTTAGGTCACCTCTCATTTTGTGAGCCTCTAACTAACAAAGGCTAATCTACTCAACTGTTTCTCAAACTTTAGTCCCAGGAATCCTTCTAGGCAATCTCTCACTGACACCAGTGCAGCTATGTCACACCTTAAGTGAAGTGACAAAAACTGAATTTATTCTAAGTTCTTCTTTCCCTACACTGCACTTTTCACTTACCTGGATTTCTTGCTTTGTGAATATCCTGAAACATGCTGGGTTTGCTCCATTTGCACTGACAGCTATCCTAAATACTCTATATGGTAAATTGTGATCCAGAGGTAGGGACACTGTTATTGTGCCACAAGAGCCCTTTTCTTTGTGTGAATATGAACATTGAGTTGGCAGGTTACTTGACTTTGAAAAATAGCACAGCTGCATGCAATGCTGTCTGTACTCTGTAATGTAGAAGCTAATTATAATAAACAAACGACTTTACAGGTGTGTTAACTTTGCATTCAAGGAAGATCAGACACTGATATTTTCTGGAATTGTGTGTGGTAGTGCCTTTGAACTCTAAGCCATTGGGGAGCCTTGAAAATAATCTTGAGACATTGCAGTTCTCATTATTCTACATAGAACATAGAACATAGAACAATACAGTGCAGTACAGGCCCTTTGGCCCTCGATGTTGCGCCGATCCAAGCCCACCTAACCTATACTAACCCACTATCCTCCATATACCTATCCAATGCCCGCTTAAATGCCCATAAAGAGGGAGAGTCCACCACTGCTACTGGCAGGGCATTCCATGAACTTACAACTCGCTGAGTGAAAAACCTACCCCTAACTTCAGTCCTATATCTACCCCCCCCTTAATTTAAAGCTATGCCCCCTTGTAATACCCGACTCCATACGCGGGAAAAGGTTCACACTGTCAACCCTATCTAACCCCCTAATCATCTTGTACACCTCAATCAAGTCACCCCTAAACCTTCTTTTCTCTAATGAAAACAGCCCTAAGTGTCTCAGTCTTTCCTCAACATCCTGGTAAACCTCCTCTGCACCCGTTCCAGTGCCTCCACATCCTTCCTATAGTATGGCGACCAAAACTGCACACAATATTCCAGATGCGGCCGCACCAGAGTCTTATACAACTGCATCATGACCTCAGGACTCCGGAACTCAATTCCTCTACCAATAAAAGCCAGTACGCCATATGCCTTCCTCACCGCACTATTTACCTGGGTGGCAACTTTCAGAGATCTGTGTACATGGACACCAAGATCCCTCTGCTCATCCACACTACCAAGTATCCGACCATTAGCCCAGTACCCCATCTTTTTGTTATTCTTCCCAAAGTGAATCACCTCACACTTAGCTACATTGAATTCCATTTGCCACCTTTCTGCCCAGCTCTGCAGCTTCTCTATATCCTGCTGTAACCTGCCACATCCTTCCTCACTGTCAACAACTCCTCCGACTTTCGTAATATCCGCAAACTTGCTCACCCAACCTTCTAACCCCTCTTCCAGGTCATTTATAAAAATGACAAACAGCAATGGTCCCAAAACAGATCCTTGCGGAACACCGCTAGTGACGGCACTCCATGAAGAAACTTTGCCATCAACTACTACCCTCTGTCTTCTTCCATCCAGCCAATTCCTAATCCAAACCTCCAACTCACCCTCAATGCCATATCTCCGTATTTTCTGCAGTAGCCTACCATGGGGAACCTTATCAAACGCCTTACTAAAATCCATATATACCACATCTACCGCTTTCCCCTCATCAACCTCCTTCGTCACCTTTTCAAAGAATTCAATAAGGTTTGTGAGGCACGACCTGCCCTTCACAAAACCATGCTGACTATCCTTGATCACATTATTCCTATCCAGATGTGCATAAATCCTATCCCTTACAATTCTTTCTAAGACTTTGCCCACAACAGAAGTGAGACTCACCGGCCTATAGTTACTAGGGTTATCCCTACTCCCCTTTTTGAACAAGGGAACCACATTTGCTATCCTCCAGTCTTCTGGCACTACTCCTGTAGACAAAGAGGACATAAAAATCAAGGCCAATGGCTCTGCAATCTCCTCCCTTGCTTCCCAGAGAATCCTAGGATAAATGCCATCAGGCCCAGGGGACTTATCTATTTTCACCTTTTCCAGGATTTCCAACACCTCTTCTCTACATACCTCAAAGCCATCCATTCTACTTATTTGTGACTCAGTATTCACATCGACGACAATGCCCTGTTCCTGAGTAAATACTGAAGAAAAGTATTCATTCAGTGTCTCCCCAATCTCTTCCGCCTCCACACGCAACTTCCCACTACTATCCTTGACTGGACCTATTCCTACCCTAGTCATTCTTTTATTCCTAACATACCTATATTCTGTTACTCTTTAGTAATTTATAGTGTTTTTAAATGTTAACTATTAATAGACTACTTTGACCAGGATTCCGTGCTGGCACCATGATGTGAGAAAGGACACTCCAAGGTTTCTGAACTGCTTCAACATTTTAAAAGAAGATAGATTGGAATATAAATCTATTGAATTGGGTCACAGCTTCAATACTATTCGACAGAGATACACAGAGACAATAGAACTGTACATAAGTCAGCAAATATTTAAGAGTGCAAATATTTTTGATAGGACAGACCATCAGCCAACTTGCCAAATATTAGCAGGTCAGCAATTTGGAAGCAAAATCAGTATGAACCGCTCCCCTCAGCCCTATGTGGCATGGTTCCACTGTTCCTGTCTTTCTGGAGTCTACACTGTATTTGGAATCACTGCTGTTTGCAGCTTGAGTGACATTAAGGAGAGTTCATTAGTGTCTGAACTTGGGTAGGATTGGGACAATGGTCAGGAAAGAAGGTGAATGTGGGTAAAAGCAGGACTCAACACTTTGGAATGAGGAGGAGTGTTTTGGAGAATGGGACAGAAGTGTGCCAGGATGAATTTGTGCAATGGCAAAATTGTCAGCATGAACTTTGAGGTGGAAGAGGTGGGCTAAGAATATCTGTCTGGAGTTCATTTTAGGTAGATGAAAGAGGAGTGCCAGTACAACTGGGAAGACTGGGAAAGAAAACAGTTGAATGTGGTAAGTCGATTGTGAACTAGGTCTGAAGTAGTTCTGAGTGTTTGATTCTATTGTTCTGTTAAAAATCAATTCTGTCAGTTTGACATCATAAGATTATCAATCAACACTTCACAATTAACATTTTTAATAAGAATCCATCTTTTTCTAGTGTAAAAGCTTGTACCATTTGAGTGACTGTCTGTTTGCACATTCTCCTCTTGTGTCTCCGGGTTTCCTCTGGATGCTCTGTTTCCTCCTACAATCCAAAGATGTGCAGCTTAGGTGGATTGGCCACGCTGAATTGCCCATAGTGTCCAGAGATACACAGGCTAGGTGGATTAGCCATGGGAAGTGTAGGGATAGGTAAGAAGGGTGTGTTTGAACTGGTGTGGATGGGCAGAATGGCCTGCTTCCACACAATAGGGATTCTATGATTGTATTTTCTGTGACTTTGGGTACAAGGGAGAATTGATTTTTGATTTTATGAAATTTTCTTGGTGTTGCAATGGAAGTATTTATTGCTTTTCTTTTAGAGAAGTGTTGACTGTCTGCGTAATTCAAAATCATTCACAGAAGATATGTACCACACCATTGCCTGGCATATCTCCGTATTAGCCATTTCATGAAAAAATACACATTAAAATGAATTCCATAGCTTAGGAAGGAATTCCATAGCTTAGGCTACAAGTAGTATGAGGCTTTTTTCCCCAGGATGGAGGTGTCAATTAGTAGGGGACATAGGTTCAAGGTGTGGAGGTAGAAGGGGGTTTTAAATGAGATGTACGAGGTAAGGCTTTGTGTGCCTGGAATGTGCTGCCAGAGGTGGTAGTGGAAGCAGACATAATAGCAGAATTCAAGAAACACCTGGATGAATACATGAACAGAAAGGGAATAGAGGGATATGAACCCTATAAGTGAAGACAGTTTTAGTATGAAAGGACAAGATGTGTCAGCTCAGGCTGTATTGTTCTTGTTACAATCAGCTGAAGATCTTGCCACCAGGTGGACTGATTAAAGCCAGAATGTGCAAGAAGTCAGATTTCGAGGAACACAGATCTCAGAATATATTAGTGCTGGAGAAAGGTGTAGAGGTACGCGACTGAAACAAGGATTGAAATTTTAAAATCAAAGCATTGCTGGACTGTTAGCACAGAATTGACTGGATGAGGTAGGACATAATCAGCAGATTTTTGGATGAACTTGAGTATATGGAGGGTGGAAGATGATAGGCTGGCAGGAAAAATGAAAGATTCATGAGGTTACAATGATATGGAGGAATTTTTGAGCAGCTGTATTAGAATTGGGGCAGGGTTGGCGATTGGACTGTTACAGAGATGGAAGTGTGTGATTTTGATTGATTGGACATGTTGTCAGAAGTTTATTTTGGGGAATAAATAGTTTGCTGAGGTTGTGCATAGTATTATTCATCCTCAGTGCTCAAGAAGAGGATTAGTTGTTCGGGAATTAAGTTTTTGTTGGAAACAAAAACTGCCGTTGATCTTTTCAGTATTAGGAGGAGGTGTATTCTGCTCAAATTACTATCTCTTGGACAATTTGCTTTTTCTTCCATTGGATGTAAGCATTGCTGATGAGGTGAGCATTTGTGTCCATCTGTTCTTGTCTTCGAATGCCACTGAATAGTTTTCTACGCCATTTCAGAGAAGCACTTGAGTCTTCCACATTTCATATCCTAGACTAGGTAAAGATTGCAGATTTCCTTTGCTAAAGGATATTAGTGAACCAAATTGGTTTTTCCAACAATTGGTGAATTATACATGGTTATCAGTACTGAGATTAATTTTTACTTTTCATTAATTGAATTTAAATTAAAGCAGATGCTGTGTTGGGATTTGAGCCAATGCCCTTTGAGTATCAGTCTCAGTCTGTGGATTACTAGCCTAGTGATGGTCTCACTTTACTAATGCAGTGACAAATGAGAAAATGGTTAAGTGTGGTAAGGTAGAGCTGATTATTGTCACTGTATATATGGTACCTTGTCCTAGAAGGTGATGGTAATGAGGGGCAGAATGTAGATGAGAAATAGGAAGGGGATAACAGTAATTCTTCTGCACCTCTAGATGTAATTATATGGGATTGAGAGAAAAGCCAATGGAAGTGATTTTCTGTGTGATGACTGGACATCTAACACTGGAACCAGATGAGTATAATCTGAAGCAGCTGGACAATGGAGAAAGGCACACAGGAGGATGGTGTGACTAATTGTATCAAAAGCTGAAGATAGTTTGAGAAGGATGAAGTGGCACAGTTGTGCCATATTTATTGTCACATAACTTGTCATTTATGACTTTAGTAGGAGCCTATTTCTGTGCTATAAAATGTTGGATATTTCGTTGGAGGTGTTCACAGTGGAGCTGAGAGAACGATAGGTGCAGCAAAATGTTTAATGACTTTGGAGTTGTAGTATTTTATAAGAACACAAGCAGGAAAAGGCTATGTAGACTGTCAAGCCTCCTCAGCCAAGGAACCAACCTATCAGTGCTAACCCTGTCAAGCCCATTCAGAATCTTGAATCTTATTCATCTAAACTTTGCAGAGCGTCTCATTGCTGGACAACCATCTCATCCCATGAAGCTGTACTACCTACAAAGTAATTATATTCTTCCTTCAATATAGAGTCCCCAAAACTCTACACAATGCTTCAGGTGTGATCTCAGCAAAGTCTCATAACAAATGAAAGAAGATTTCTTTATGCTTGTACTACAGTTTGCATTCCTAATTTGCAGTTGCATGATGGATAAGGGCTCTTAACACTTTTTCTAAATAATAACGTTTGCAACTTGCACATCTTTTTAAAAAAAAAGTCAATTTTTCTGGTCTTACTGTTTAGGTGCACAATTTCTTACTCCCCTGCATTATCCACCATCTGCCACATTATTTCCCTATCACTTAACCTGACTTTCTGCAACCTGTTTTGTGTCTTCCTCACAGCTTACAATTTGACATACAGAGGAACCTCTATTATCCAAAAGACAGTCCTCATTCCCATTCCCATTCCCATCCCTTGCCCTGTCCCCCTTACTCATATTCCCCCTCTTACTTGAAACCCTCCTCTCATTGACCCTCACTGGCCCCCTACTGACCCTTCTTACCTCCACCCCCCCCACCTCCAAGACTGACACCCCCCTCTCACTGTCCCCCAACCCCATCTATCCTGCATTGCCTCCCTTCCCTGGCTCCAACCCCAACTCAGTGAGGAGTAGAGGAGGTTAACTCTGTTTCTCTCAGCACAAATGCTGCCAGACGTGCTGAGTTCTCCAGCCTCTGTAGTACTTTGTCTTTTAAAAATGAAATTCTAGAATAGTCCAGTACACATGTAGGAAATAAACATAGAATCCATGTTGTGAAACTTGAAAGGGTTCAGAAAAGATTTATAAGGATGTTGCCAGGGTGCTGTGCCCAGACTGACAACCTTCTTTATCCCCACAACTAAATACAACAGAGACATGGTAAACAAAATAATTTTTCTCCCTAATTCCATCTCCATACTAATGTGGCATGAATGGTCTTTCTTCAGAGAGAAATGCGAATTCATTGTCATTAAGCTTAAAATCATCTGTGATCTGAAAAGCACATGGATACTTTAAAACGTCTGTTTGTCCGTTAGCCTCCAATCGTCACTGATCTTGGATAGTACGAACCCTGGCAAGCAGACCATCTCAAGATAGTTAAAGTCTTAATTGTTTAACTTTTAACACCTTCATGACAGGGGAGGTGATGGCCTACTGATATTATTGTTGGATTGTTAATCCAGAAACCCAGATAATGTTCTGGGAACCCAGGTTTGAATCCCACTACGATAGATGCTGGAATTTGAATTCATTAAAAATCTGAAATTAAGAATCTAATCATGACCATGAATTAATTGTTGATTGTCAGAAAAATCTATCTGAGTTCACTAATGTCCTTTAAGGATGGAAACTGCCATCCTTATCAGTCTGGCCTACATGTGGCTCCAGACCCACAGCAACGTGGTTGACTCTTAACTGCCCCGAACGATTCGAGATGGGCAAGTAATGCCAGCCCAGACAGTGATGCCTGCATCCTGTGAATGAATAAAAAAGAATATGGCTTCATTAATAGAACATGGGTCTCTGATTTATATGCAGTTCCTCAGGCTTGTCTGCCAGCACCAGAGAAAAATGTTTTCAGCAGAGCTCAGTGATCCTGTAGCCAATGGGATCAAACAAAAGCTCTGCAATTCTGCCACACCTATCACATATAGCTATTAGCAATTAAACAACGGTAATGATGCTGAAGCCCCATGAATATCATATATACTCTCATTAATTGAGTCCAACACATGAGTATAAACGCTAAGGCAGAAGAATTTGCAATCATCTTCAAAAGGTAGCTGAGGACACTGGATACAAAGGCTGTGGGTCTCAACACATCTCACCAAAGATCGTGAAGACTTGCATTTCAAAAGATTAACAACATCCACGGCAAAACACCGTTCTTGAATTGTGGTCCATGGCTGTAAATATTTACTGCTGTCACCAGTGAACTACATCCGATACGCTTAACCAAAAAAACCTGCAACTTGCCAAGGCTTCTTTGACAGCACTTCCCAAACCACAACCATTAGCATTAGAAGAGTAAGGTGCACCATAATTTGCAAAATCCCCTCCCATTTTGCATGTCATCCTGTCACGGAAAATCATGGGAGTCCCTTCCTAACAATTTAAGGGAGAATCTCCTTCACATGGATTGCAATAGTTACAGAATGTGGCTTACCAAATCTTCTCTGAGGCAAGTCGGGACAGGCAAGTAATCTTGGTATTGTCAGTAACACTATCATCCTGTGGCTGAATGTTAAAATATTTTCTGTTTTTTTTAAAAATGCTGTTAATTTATTTGTTTTAAAGTGAACACAATTATAAATCATCTCACTGTCATTGATATTTAAATCTGAGTTCTCACTTGTGATTTCTATTCCTTCACACTGACTCTATTTTGTAGTTTAATAAGTAAAGATTTGGGTCCTGATAGGAATCCAATGTCAAATAACTTTAATTCTTATATAGCTTACCCATGGATGATGCAACAATGATTTGGTTCATGCAGCACAAATCAATACCTTTAAGAGATGGAAAGAGAAATTATTGGAATAAAGAATAAATTATTGCAGCCTCACTGAACTGACAAACTAAAATACATTAAACCATCAATTGTGTATAAGCTTTGTTAGATTATTTTAAAAATGTTTTGAAATGAACTGTTTAGTCTCTGTGCATAAAGAAAGATAATGACTGGTCTCAAGCAATATGTGCTTGGAATGTTTGGCAGTTGCCCAATTACCTTAGCATCATACAGATGAGTAAACGTTTAAGAACCACACCTTGAAGTGGAATGTGATGAGGCAAAAAGTGGGAATACAGAAAAAAAACCCCACAAATTGCTTCTTATCTCAGTGTCCAGGAAATTAAGAAATTGCTGTATCACACAGACTATGAAGAAACTAAAGTCCCAAGCAACCCATCTGTACCTTGGATGCTATTTCACTCAAGGAAGTGTTTATAATCTGTTTTTGTGGTGCGTTCTCCAGAGCATTCAATTGTAGCTCTCAACGGTGAGCACAACAGCATATATTTATGAAATGCCTTTGAGTTTGTCCTCTGAGGGGATCAGGTGTATGAACCAAACACCCCAAACAACTCCAATGGAAAAATTTGATGGATAAAATTTCACTTTTTAAAACTCTCTGTAATAACTACCCATACTTGACATAAACTACACTGACCTGTTTAATTTATTATAATATATATTAAATAACTGGTACAACTGAGACAATTCTCTCAAATTCTCTCAACAACGTCATATATCTCAGTTCCAGAGTCTTTCAAATAATTGAAGAATGCGAGTCAGAGATGGATTTTTAATCAATAAAAGAATCAAGATTTATGGGGAAAAGTCAGGAAAGTAGGATGAATGAGTAATTATCAGACTGGCCATGATCTTGTTGAACGACAGAGTAGACACGATAGGCTGAATGGTATATTTCTGCTCCTGGTCTGATGATCTTGTAGCTTCTCCACTTCTAGCATTTAGACTGATTTTGCCAACGGTAGACACAACATGCTGCGTTCCTTGGGCGCGGTCTTTGAAACTATACAAGTCTGCAGAATGACCTCAACTATCCCTTGATGCCGTAGATCCACTAATATCTTCAACTAACAGGAAAAGCTGCAGCAACTGCTCCCACCTGCTGGATCCAGCCTCCATCATTGTCAATCTGCCGACTCAGATCATTGTCTAAGCTTGGATTGCTCAGTTTTTTTTCTAGTTCCACCCAGTTCATTTCTCCGGGAGTTTGGATTGCAGTCTCTGTTTTGCTAGCAGTCCGAAGGTTCAGTTTGAGTTACCCGTTCACTTAAGGTGAGTATCTCAAAGAATATAAACTTTGAAACCAGCGATTTTGTTGCAACAATGAATATCTGAAGAGGTTTCAAGGAACATTTCCAGATAATCTAAAGACATATGAAGCAGTTAAGCTAAAGCTTGGTTAGTCTTTTAAGATGTCTTACCAGTAGAAAAAAAAGGCAGAGAAGTACAGGGAAGGAACATCAGAGCTTAGAATGTAGTCTGTTAAAGGTAAGGCCAACCGTGTTGAAGCAGGAAAGATCAGGGGTGCTTAAGGGATGGGGATTAGATGAACACCAATATATTAGAGGGTGATAATGCTAGAGGTGTTTAAAGGGTTAGGCAGCGCTGATGCTTAAGGGAACGTTTGAAAGCAAGGAGAAGTTTAAAACCAGTATTGCTTGACCAGAGCTAATGTAGGAGGAGAAATTGAGGACTGGAGATGCTGAAGATCAGAGCTGAAAATGTGTTGTTGGAAAAGCGCAGCAGGTCAGGCAGCATCCAAGGAACAGGAGAATCGACGTTTAGGGCACAAGCCCTTCTTCAGGAATGAGGAAAGTGTGTACAGCAGGCTAAGATAAAAGGTAGGGAGGAGGGACATTGGAAATGCGATAGGTGGAGGGAGGTCAAGGTGAGGGTGATAGGCCGGAGTGGGGTGGGGGCGGAGAGGTCAGGAAGAAGATTGCAGGTTAGGAAGGCGGTGCTGAGTTCCTTGGTTGCTGGCTGACCTGCGCTTTTCCAGCAACACATTTTCAGCTCAGAGCTAATGTAGATCATGAACACATTTATTCATTTGTGGCTGCAGTTCCTTTAATTTGTTCATTTGTTCGTGTGCCTTTCTGTTGCTTTAAATGATTTAGTACTGTACCTGTTCTGTAAACTTAACTGCTTTTTAAAAAATGACTTTTTGATTCTGTGTATTTTTCTATTAAATTTTCAAGTATGGATAAATTTTAAGACCAAGATATTTTTGTTTGAATAATGGATTTGTAATTCTCTGTTCCAAGGATTTGATTTTCCATTACTGCAGACTGAAACCAGTATACTGTGCCATTGCTGATGTCAGACCTTTTATTCAGTATGTGATTAATTGACAGCTTCATTGAGAAATTTTCTGACCACTGTATATCACAGCAACAAAATTTAAATTTGTCTGATTCAAATACGCATTGAAAAAACATGAAATTGAATAGCCCCAGGAAATAAATTCTATGCTTCTGCTATGCTCTCTCTCTCTCTCTCTCTCTCTCTCTCTCTCTCTCTCTCTCAGAATGACGTCAGAAATCATGAATACAAGCAGCTCTTCTGAGTTATGGGCCTTTCCCATCAGTGGAAGAATCTTAGTAATGCAGCATTACTACTGCAATTTCCTGTTCCGTGAAGGGAGAAGGATGTTGATCGTGAATTGAGTGGTGCAGATGTGGGATTGCTGCCTGTATGTAGTTTTATAGCTACGGCAGTAATGCTGTCAATTTATGTGGAACCTTAGTATATTCTTGCTTATTTTGTCTGAAGCACAACATAGAAAATTGCTAATCTGATGTACATCTGAAGACTCCACATGAATACAAGCAATATTATTGGTGTTTTTACAGTGCAAGATACTATGATTCGTTTTAAACCAAGAAACCATTGTACAACACCTTACTTAATTTGTAAGTAGGTTAATAATTTCTGGAAATTTTAAATGAAATTGTTTTGTATTACATTTGTAATAATTTGTCTGAGGTTGAACCATAGTATGTTCACTTCTCAATGTCGCTAATTTGAGTATGTATCTATATTTGATTATAATGCTTGAAATTAAATGACAATTCTTGATATGGTATAACAATCAGAACAGCTACAAGAATATTTCTTGAAGTATTTATTTGTATCAATTTGAGATATATGTGAATGAGCAGAAATACAAAATATGCATTGACATAGTTCTTAGGTTTGATGTTGGGCGTAGCTGAGCAGTTCAGTGGAATGGTTTTTTAAAATAGTTATTATTCTTGTCCTAGTGTAGAGGATTTGAGAATAATTTTTTTGGCAATGTTGATATTACTCCCATGAACAGCTGCATGAAGTTATGCAACCTGTGCTTATAATTTAACCCATGAATCCCTTTTGAGGTACAGTATTGTAAGTGACTTTTTTTTGGACTCTTAATCAGTGGACTGAACTAATGATCCAAAGACATGCATTTAACACTTACAATGTCAGCTGTCGCATTTAAATTTGGTTAATTAAATAAAATCTGGAATAAAATGTTAGCATTAGTAATGGAAATAATGACATTGTAAGATTTCTGTATCACTGATTTCTGCTCTCAGCTGAAGCGGTAATTGGCTTGCTAAAGTTATAATCACATACACATTTATGATTTCTGTTTGTTGGGCTTGTACTGAGTTGTGTTTTTGCTTTATGTATTGGACATGCTTATAGGCCAAGGACCAGGATGAAATCACATCATAGCCAACTACTACTATCTACCTCCAAACGGACCCCACCACCAAGGATATATTTCCCTCCCCTCCCCTATCAGCATTCCGTAAAGACCACTCCCTCCGTGACTCCCTCGTCAGATCCACACTCCCCACCAACCCTACCTCCACTCCCAGCACCTTCCCCTGCAACCGCAGGAGGTGCAAGACTTGCGCCCTCACCTCCCTCCAAGGCCCCAAAGGAAACTTCCATATCCGCCACAGATTCACCTGCACCTCCACACATATCATCTATTGCATCCTCTGCACCCGATGTGGCCTCCTCTATATTGGGGAGACAGGCCGGCTACTTGCGGAGCGTTTCAGAGAACACCTCTGGGACACCCGGACCAACCAACCCAACCACCCTGTAGCTCAACATTTCAATTCCCACTCCCACTCCACCAAGGATATGCAGGTCTTTGGACTCCTCCATCGTCAGACCACAACAAAACGACGGTTGGAGGAAGAACGCCTCATCTTCCGGCTAGGAACCCTCCAACCACAAGGGATGAACTCGGATTTCACCAGTTTCCTCATTTCCCCTCCCCCCACCCTGTCTCAGTCAAATCCATCAAATTCAGCACCGCCTTCCTAACCTGAGATCTTCTTCCCGACCTCTCCGCCCCCACCCCAGTCTGACCTATCACCCTCACCTTGACCTCTTTCCACCTATCACATTTCCGACGCCCCTCTCCCAAGTCCCTCCTCCCTACCTTTTATCTTAGCCTGCTGGACAAACTTTCCCCATTCCTGAAGAAGGGCTTATGCCCGAAACGTCGATTCTCCTGTTCCCTGGATGCTGCCTGACCTGCTGCGCTTTTCCAGCAACACATTTCCAGCCCTACTATGTGCAATTTGACAGAGGCATGTTAGAAGCAGGTTACATTCAAAGTTATCTGTAGCAACATATTGCATTCTGAACTGTTAAATAAATCTGAGATTATCAACTAAACTGAAGCCATGCTACTTAATCTGTTACTTGTCAGTAACACAATAAGTAATAAACATGGTAGCAGTGGTGAGATTTTTCTTAAACAAAAACTGTGATGTGAACCTGGAAATTCCAAGAGCCTCAGACAAGACTCGAAGCAGCATCTACACAGGAACTCCAGAATATTCATGGGCATGAGTCAGAAAGAGTTCCATCTGAATTTAGGCTCCTCAAATAACAATGGAACTATGCTTTTTAGACTTAGCTGTTGCAGAACTTCTGTCTGCCTTTCTTTATTCCCTTTTATTTTTCTTTTTTTCTTCTTCCTTTCTCGCTGGGAGTGGTCTCCTTCCTGGGGGGGGTTGGCGATGGAGGAAGCTGTGCCCTTCCCGGGATGGGCGACAAGAACGGTCCAGTGCCTGGGGTGTTGATAACGGTGGGTTCCTTCAATGAAATGGCGGTCTTGGGAGGCGGCAGTGGCAACTATGTAAGCCAGAATGAGACACTGGCTGAATTAGCGCAGTGGGCCCAGCATCAGGTTTGAGCCCTCTTTGGGACCCAGTAGCTTTAGCGGCAGCTGCACTGCTGGGATCAATTCAGCATGGGCTCATGGTAACGACTGGTGGAGACAAGGTACTGAAGAATGATAACATGGTTCCAGCGACATTGACATGGCTCCAGGATATAGCTGGGTCTGGATACCTGATAGCAGAGATGGTACCATTCCAGTTTTGGTGCCACGTGGTGATTTAGGGACCTGAGTGTCCACAGACTGAGGGATGAACTTTGTAGCGTTGTTTATCTGGCAGCAATGACCAGTGGTGGAGGTGGGGGAGTGATCTGGGCATTTCCTTTTCTTTTGGTTGCACTTTTAATTCTGCGTTTTGTATTCTAAGATGGTATCGAAGAAGGGGGACTTTGTACACTTTTCACTGTACTTAAGTATACGTGACCATAAAAATTTAAATCTAAATAAGGGAGCTGTGAAAATAAAGATAGCTACTGGAAATAAGGGTTTCACAGAGTCAACACTTCAAAATGACGAGGAGATCTGGGTAAGCTATGGGAAATGCTGGTAAATTAGCTTTGTGTAAATTGGAATTCAGTGCCTAAAGCTGATGTCTTGCAGGCAACAATCACAGGATCAATTGAACTGCTTGTCAGTCGTGTCATGATAAGGTCAAGAACTGTGATTTTTACAGGTTGAGCTGTCTGAGTGGATAATAGGCAATGAAGCTTTAAATACATCTTTCATACCATTTCAGAAAGACTGCTCTATGAAAAAGAACATTTGTGACATCAGCACATTGCTTAAAATGGAGGAAAATATTGTAGTCTGATAACTAGACCTCATGCTTGCAGATGCTGTTATCAGTAGCTGAGAGACGGAAAGCAGGTTATGGAGTAAGTACAGTCTGTTGTATATGCCTTCAAATCATGCTGCATTCCAAGATCTTTGCATGCTGAGGCAAGAAAGGACAATTGCAAGAAAACTGAGTCCAAAGGTACAACCAGAGGCTACAATTGGATATGGCTAAACCAAAAATATGTAGCAAGTTGGAATGCAGCTGAAATCTGCATAAACACCAGCTATTATGATCCCAGCAGATGATACTATTCGACAAGTCAGATTGCAGAATGAAACCTATCTTGATAGACTATACGTTTAATTATTTTTGTTTTGTTAGTTGACGTGGTTAGTTTAAGAACAGCTTCTTCCCTGCTGTTATGAATGGATCTCTCGTACATTAAAGTTGATCTTTCCTCACACCTTCCCTCTAGCTGTAACACTATATTCTGCATTCTATTCTATTAGCCTGATGTACTTTAGTAAGGTATGATTTGTCTCATTAACATGCAGAACAATACTTTTCACTGTATCTTGGTACATGTGACATAGTAAATCAAAATAAATCAGACAGTCATACCTTTGGTCCACTTTGTCAATGCTGATCAGTTTTTCTAAACAGGCAGTTCAATTGATCCTGTGATTGTTGCCTGCAATCACACTGTTTCCACACTGTAATCTAATCTAAAAAAATCTAATCTAGTCCCATTTTCCTGCATTTTGCCCATATCCCTTTAAACATTTACTGTCCGTGTACTTGTCTAAATGTCTCTTGAATGTTGTATTATACCCACCTCTACCACTTCCTCTGGCAGTTTAATGACATCCTTCCTATTAGCAAGGTGACCAAAATTGCATGCAGTACACCAGATGTGGCCTTACTAATGTCTTGTACAGCTGTAACTTGAAGTTACAACTCCTGGTACTCAATACTTTGACCGATGAGGACAAGCGTCTTCACCACTCTGTCTACTTGTGACACCACTTTCAAGGAACTATGTACCTGCACCCTTAGGTCTCTCTGTTCTACAACATTCCCCATGATCCAACCAGTAACTGTGTAAGTCCTGCCCTGGTTTGTGTTAAGAAAATTCATCACGTCACATATATCCAAATTTAACTCCATCGGTTATTCCTCAGCCCAATGGTCCAGTTGTACAGTAACCTGTTGTTGTACTCTTAGACAACCACCTTGACTGTGAGAGATACCATCAATTGTGCTGTCACTGAAACATATTTGCATGAGGCTGTAGTTGTTGTTTAAGAATAGAACATAATTTTTTTGTTGAGAGAAAACAAACTACTTAAACAGTTAAAACAATTTTAATACAGACATTAACATAAAGTTTCAACCTGTTTCCCAGCACAATCTGTTAGATACTCACATTCAGAGCAATTATACTCTTATTTCAACTCTAAGTTTCTTGTTAATTGACTCCTTCCATTTTGTTTCTTGAAACGTAGAGGTTTTTATGATTCCTCTACAATTCTGATGGCTTAAATAATTCAACTCTAACATTATGAAGATTTTTATCCCAAACACACTTGGCTTTGGCTTCAGACTCAAAAGAAAGTACTGTTGCTACAGTGGCTGGTTTCCTCTGCTCGGAAGGAAACTAAAATCTTGTTTCTGAACTTGACTCTTAATTCTCCTCAACTAAAATGCTGGTGATTTCTGCTCTGAAATTTAAAAAGAAGGTATTAGTTTAATGTGTTTCCAGTGCCTGCCATAAACCCAAAAGTGTAGACATCTTATTCCATTAATCCATGGTCAGGATTCTCCCATGCCTTTGATTGCAGTTACATGTCTTCTAAGAACTTGTGCACTTAGGTCACTGTTCCAGAATCGATAAAATATGGGGTTGAATAAAGCACAGCATCCTGATGAAGGGTCCTGCCTGAAACATTGATTCTCCTGCTCCACTGATGCTGCTTGATCTGCTGTGCTTTTTCCAGCTCCATGTGTTATCGAATTTGACTTCCTAGCATCTGCAATTCTCACTATCTTCAAGTCACTGTTCCAGAATGACTTCCTAACATTAACACACTTTTTAAATAAAACTCAAGAATCAAAAACAATAATATGTTTTACACGCCTGTTATTCACAAAGCACCTTTATAAGGTTAGCAGCAAAATGTACCAAGGTGAAGATTCAGAGTGAAAAAACTTTCAAACAGAAGGCAAATAGGCAATCTACATTCTAAATGCAATACATTGTACAGATAAGAATCAAACAGTTTCAAGGTTTTTTTTGTCACTTATAACATTACATACAAAGTGAAATTGCCAAACACACACTTAAGGCCAAAGTTGATATCTGAGCTATTGCAAAATTCTGCTCGTCCAATTAGAGTCATGGAGTCATAGAGATGTACAGCACAGAAACAGACCCTTCGGTCCAACTTGTCCATGCCAACCAGATATCCCAACCCAAACTAGTCCCACCTGCCAGCACCCGGCCCATATCCCTCCAAACTTCTCTGTCAGCCTATTCCATACACGTACCACCCTCTCTGTGAAAATGTTGCTCCTTAGGTCTCTTTTATATCTTTCCCCCCTCACCCCAAACCTATGCCTTCTTTCCTAAAGGATATGTACTTGGATCATTGGAGGTCGATTATACAATTTACGATGGCAAAATTTAACTGCATATTATGGGGCTTGTATTGCTTGGGTTGGTACATTGATGATGAAATGTAGGTATGATAATTGTGCGTGGCGATCACAAATAATTTACTTGATGGACATGAGTCATCAGCAGTAACAGGATTCCTTGCGAGCTCTGATCAGGTTAGGTGGATTCGTCATGGTAAAATGCCCTGTAGTTTCCAGGAATATACAGGTTAACTGGATTAGCCATGGTAAATGTGGGGTTACAGGGATAGGGTGGGGTCTGGGTGGGCCGAATGGCCTCTTTCCACACTCCAGAGATTCTATTCTGTGATCTTAATTTCGTGACTACTCATGAAATCACCAAGATGCAAATTGCTGCAGAAGAAAAGCAAGCATAGTCTCACTGAGTCAGTTCAGAATGTAATACAATTGTACCAGGACTTTTCAGTGGCATAGGAATCTTCAATAGTGAAGCTGTGTTGCATCTCAGAGAAGGTGCAATTCCATTTGACCCTCTCAGAAAGTGCAGAGTTCACCTACAAGAGAGGCTTAAGAGTGAGCAGGGTGATATGGAAGGTAATGGCATAAGCTACCATGTACATAAAATTGCAACAGCCTGTGTGTTGTGTGCATGCTTAAGAAAGATGTCCATAAATCTGATCTGGGAGATGCTATAGTGTCACACCTAGATTTGCTTTATTCAGTAATCAAGCAGGGAAACTGCAAAATTTTATACGTTCAGAATCAAATATACTTAGCAAAAATACAATACTCAGTTTTCATTTTATACCTTTTTAAATACAGAGACAGGCTGTCACAGTTCAAAGCAGTGGTTCTCAATTTCTCTTGGTTGAAGGGTCCCTCTTCCAGATGACTTAGTAATGTATTTTCTGTCCAAGAATATGGAAGTTGTACATGTAAAGAATGTTTTAATGATGTTTTAAAGATAACAGTTTTTTTTAGATACAGCCATCTGTGAGGTGAGTGTGTGTGCTGTTCATTGCAGCATCTGTGTGTTTCCATTTGATGTTTGACAATGATACTTGTAAACGGATGAAAGGTTCCGACCTGAAATATCGACTTTCCATCTTCTCTGATGCTGCTTGGTCTGCTGTGCTTATTCCAGCTCCACTCTTTTATCCACTCCACTTGAAAATTATTCACTTGCTGCCAAAGAGGCCTGTACTATGCTTTCATTGCTGCCATAACCATGAAATGATGTTTCACAAATCTGCATTGTTTGGCGATTCTGGATACTTTGCAGCAATGGGTGACCAAACTGGTGAGTAGGTTCACCAGCTCTTGTAATGTTTTTCCTCTAGGCAAGAAGCTGGCATAGTAAATGTGAAGAACTGTTCTCAAACAGAAAATATAACAGGTTTATATTTTCAAAATGAACACTGCAATACTATGCCCATGTCGCAAAATGAAAAAAAAAAGTCCTTTCTTTCCAACATTCGACTGCATCCAGAAACTCATTAATGGAATGAGGAACCCATTTCAATCTTCATTTCTCAGCTGATGACTTCAAATCTTAATTTTCTTAACTGTTGTGAGCTGGTTACTTAGTTTGAATATGATTATGTTGCTCCCTTATATTGATAAGTTTTGTGTATTTAACAGGTTAAAAATGTCAGCAAGACGTGTAGGTTTTACAATCCATAATTGGTCAGATAATATACTGAAAGACATCTCAGAATTACAGAGCTCGGTGGCTTGACTATGCTACAAGATAGCCAATGTTCCTTTGTATAAAACAACATTTTATTAATGTTCTACACAAGTTTCTGAGCATAGGTTTGCCAACAGTTGCAAATTCACAAGCCTTGACTTACAAAATTCCCAGCTGTGACAGCTGCATTTAACACAGCATGTAATTTTGGTAGCATTCTTTTTGAACTAAAGGCTTAGCAATGTGACATACAGTGTTAGAATTGAGGTTTCTGCTGTTATTCTTGCAATAGCAACACTCCTATTGCCTAGTACAGTAGCTGAAATATATGCAAATAGTAGCAAAATTGTCTCATTTAAGCAATTTGGATTCCATGAAACTATTCGCTCTCTTTTTTTAGATTAGATTATCTACAGTTTGGAAATAGGCTATTCGGCTCAAAAAGTCCACACGGATCCTCCGAAGAGTAACCCACCCAGACCCATTTCCCTTTGACTAATGCACCTAACACTACGGACAACTTAGCATGGACAATTCACCTAACCTGCACATCTTTGGACTGTGGGAAGAAACCGGAGCACCCGGTGGAAACCCATGCACACACTGGGAGAATGTGTGAACTCCACACGGGCACCTGAGGCGGGAATCAAACCTGGGTCCCTGGCGCTGTGAGGCAGCTAACCAATGAGCCACTGTGCCACCCCTTTTGTGGCTAGAGGTTTTGCTCGTGCCTAATTTAAAAAAAATACTTCTAAAAAATTTTGCTTTGGGAAAATTAACAATTAAAAGCTAATAAATGTGTTACGTGATCAGCATTAGTTATTCCACTGAAGTGAATTGCAAGCTGCTCATGTTCAAGAAGTTTTTCTGTGAATTGACATTTATCTGAGCATTGTTTGTGAGGTATGACTCTGTTAGTAGTACTCGCGTTTCTTGATTTAGAAGATTGATTTCAAGCCCTACTCTATTACAAAGTAAAGTCATAAGATGGCCATTGAGCCCATCATCTCTTTGTGAATTACCTGCAAAAGCAGCTAGTTTCACTTCTTCTTTCTCCAGATGCTACATATTTTTCCCCTCAACAATTATTCAGTTCTATTTCAAAAGCCACCACATTCTTAGACAGTGCATTCCAGATTCTAACCATTTCTAATTTGAAAGAATCTACTTCATGTTGCTTTTGGTTCTAGATATTTTCCTAGTAAATTTATTCAGAGATGTTATTACATACCCCTGGAGCAGGTGGGACTTGAACTCAGGTCTCCTGACTCAGAGTCAAGGACATTACTACTCCACAACAAGAGCCCTTTACCTTTCGTTTTGTTGCCAATCAACTAATTTGGTATCATCTGGCTCTCGACCTTTCCACCAATGGGACCAATTTATCTATTTACTCTGCCTGGACACTCTTGTTTTCAAGCACCCCTTCTCCATTCAGTTTGTGAATCATGATATAACTGATCATATAGGTACGTGGGAACAGGAGTAGGCCTTTCAGCCCCTTGAACCTGTTCCACCTTTCAGTGAGATCATGGCTGATCTGTGGCCTGAATCTACATACCTGCCTTTGATCCATATCCCTGAATGCCTTTGCTGAACAAAAATGTATCTATCTCAGATTTAAAATTGCTAGCTGATCTTGCATCCACTGCAGCATGTGGAAGAGAGTTCCAAATCTCTACCACCGTGTCTGTGTGTAGAAGTGCTTTTTAATGTCTGTTCTGAACAGTCTGTCCCTAATTCTCAGGCTATGCACCCTAGTTGTAGAACCCCCCAATTAGTTGAAATAGTTTACCTTTATCTACTCTCTGACATCCGTTATTTGAGAAAGCAGCAGTCTAGAATGAGCATTTGAACAGACAGGTCTGAGATACAAATTGCTGTATTTGACAATTTACTGTGTGCAGAAGTAAAAAAAGAAGAGTAACAGTACGTAAGGAAATGTCAAACTCTGCATAGAGATAAGGGGAAAGCAGTTACAGGAACGCTATATGTGCAGGTACTCACAGCCTGAGAAATTTCAGACCGCTAACAGCACTGGCTTAAAGCACATCACCCCTTGAATCATTCGTGTAAATCTTTCCTGCACCCACTCTTAATACGTCGCATCCTGTCTGCTAGTGAAGTCTGGAATTGGAGACAAACTCCAGTTTAGACCAAGTCAGCTTTATATAAATATTCTTCATAATCTTGTTTTGTCAGTTTGCCTCTAGACCCTTTTAGAATTATATTCTTTGGTTTTATGTTGCTTCGTCATTCATTTCACCAAAATGTCACTGAACACTTTGCATTAAATGCAAGTATCTGTCCATTTCATCAGTCTTTGTTCTGCATTTTGTCACATTTCCTAATACTTCCAATTTTTGTGGTGTCCTCAAGTTTTAAAATTGTGCGCTGTGCACCCAAGTCTGGGTGATGAATATATAGTCCAGCAGTGATCCTAATATTAACTTATGGATAACTTCACTGTATACCTTTCTTTATTTTCTTTTCTGTCAATCAGCTGACTTTTGTTGATTGACAAGCACTATCTTTTGAAATCCATGACCTTTAAACTTGTTCTCCTCATGTTTTCTGTTCTTCATTTACTACTTCCTGTTGGTCTCCGAGCTACCCAAGGCTTCAAAACACTACTTGGCTAAAAAAACATATTGCATTGTCTGGTGATCATTATGTGTTATATAAATGCAAACTTTTCTTTACTTCTGAAAGATTCTGGAAGTACTTGCAGTGGCCAGATTAGTTAGTTTTGTATATTTTGCATTTTTAAAATAATTGACTCATACACCTAGTAACTTTCAAAGCTGCAATGAAAACCTGGCCTTCCCATGGAAGGCTAACTCATGTTCCCTTTTAAGATGACCAGGAGCACCATTTCATTTTACTGTAAATTCCCCAGATGCACAAAAGCAATTTCAGCTCTCACACACAGTTTCACTGTACCTCGTCCAGAGACTAAGGCTCACTGAAGTTTAGAACCTCTAGATTATCTAAACATTTTGAATCATGTTCTAGTTTAAATGTTATAGATAATCGAGATGTTCTAAATTGTGTTCTAAAGTGCAGGTAATTTTTTATTTATCAGCTACGGTAACCAAATCTTATCATTTGTTTCCTTTGGCCACCATCCATGGCAATAGGAAATTGTGTAGGACTGAATCAAGTTAGTTGCATGTGACTGGAAAGTTCGCTTGATCTTGTTTCTTTGATGGATGTTGTGTAGCCTCTGGATGAAGATTATGCCAGTCATTAGCTGTCCTTTGCAATCTGAGATGTTCTAGTATGAGTGATGATATGTTTATAAGAGCAAAGGCAATCACTACAATAGCACTTTAACCCACAGACCAGGGGTGGGGAAACTTGCGGCCTTCTAGGCCATTGTGTGTGGCCTTTTGAATTAATCCAGATTTTGCAGAACAAATCTTTTATTTTTTATTAATATGTTTTTTCGTCCTTTATTATTTTTATTTTAATTTGCAGGAATGTAGATTTAAGGTTACAAATAGGTCAGCCATCTAGAGGATCAGCTAAAACTGTAGACCTCCATGCTGCAACCAAATATTCAAATGCTTTCCTACCAAAAGCAGTCACAACAAAGTCATTAAAAGGTTAGTTAACTTTAGAATTAACATTTTTTTGAGTTAGTTAGTACATAGTAGTTAGATTTTTACAAAATAACGTGAATTTTGAAGAATATATAATTGAAGTTTCTTGGATGCAGCCTTATTAGATTACAACTAACATAATGCAGCCTTCCAACATGAAAAGGTTCCCCACCTCTGCCATAGACTCTCCAATGTGCTGTTGAAGACTCCCCTATTTCACAGACCCTGGGAGAGTCTCCGCAGACTTGCTTTGCGAAATACTTGCTTGTTTACAGCTCGAAGTCTTAGATCAATTTTTAGATTTCTTATAGATTCAGATTTCTAGTGTGTGCAGTAGTTTGGTTTTATTAGATTTTTTTTAACATCCAGTTCTGTTTCCAATTGTCCATTTCAATAAATCTATTGGGGAATGGCTTATTCTTGCATGAACATGTGTTGTGTTATATATAGTATGCTACTTAGTATATTTAATCTCCAAAGGAGATGTGCTCTTTGCTTTCAATTTGAAGTGAAACAATATGGTAGCATTTTTGATTAACATTTTGATGTAGAAGGAACCTCTCATTAAAAGGAATTGTACCAGCTGCTACTTTCACCTATTGTAATACTTCTAGCTCAGGCCTCAGACACAGATGGATGAAAATATTATTTACCTGTATATCTTTCAGTTTTGATGTGTTTGTTGCTTGCAGTGCCATCTCTTTCATATTAGAAAGATGGAACTGTAACTGCGACTTGTGACCCGGTCCCAGGCTCTACTGCAATGCTCTGACCTTTTGCTTCTACATTTTCCAGTAAGGGTCACTGTACGCCTTTGGGACAGCACCTTGTCTTTCTACTTGTTGCACACAATGAATCCCCTACTGCTGCAACATTTACACAACTTCATATCTTAACCCAGGATGCTATTTTCTGGCAGTACCTATTGGTTTTTGGGATAGGTTCACCAACACTTCTGCTGTCTAGGGGTTTGAGTGTATTGTGGCCTGGTGCTTAGGGTAGGAATTTCTCTATTGATACATGCTAGAGGATAGGTCACCTATGCCTTTTGTAGTAATGTATCTTTAAAGCGTTTTAATTTCGCCACACTAACTGGAAATATTTCTAGTTCTTATATTCACTTTCATTCTGACTTCTGTCTTTCTGGCTGCTTTTTTGTTATGCTACAGATTACTTAATTAACCTTCTATTCACATGGATTGAAAATGCTTTCTCCTTGATGCTAGAGTTGTGCTGCCTTAATACTCTCTCAGTGGAACTTTTTTTTGGACTTAAGATAATTCTTGATCTTTCTTACTTTAGCCCTTAAAGTTATTCATGAATGTGATTTTAATTGTTCTGATTAGTTGTTCTTTATCGTTTCTTGCAAAAGAAAATAATAGAAACATGTCTCTATTAATTGATAGGAAATAGACATTAAAGGAAATATGTTCTGAAATGTTAGGAACACAATTCCTGATCAATCAGCAGAGCGATTTCATCTTTTTTCAGAATTTTTTCTGAACTGCAGTTTTTCACTTTTCCTCAAGGTAACCATTCTAGTTATGGTTTTGATGATATTAACCTTCATTTTTTGTTTTAAAATCATGATCCAACACCAAGTAAATGCTTTAATTAGTAGAAACCTAGAAAATGTACAGCACTGAAGTAGGCCTTTCTGGCCATCATAATTGCCAGTTGGAAATAGTAAAGGCCCAGTTCTTTCTGTATTGTGAAATATATTTTTCGAACTGTCTCTGAATTCCTGACACTATGGAACACTTTTAATCACCAGGAATGTTTCAACTTCAAGTGAAAAATTAACCAGTCTTTGGATCCTCTCGAGGAAGTCCCCTACTCTGAGCTAGAGTTAGAGACTTCAGTGTGTTCTAACTTACCTGAATAATGAGTAAAGTTCAGAGAAATTAAAACTTGCTGTGCATACTGGTTAACTATGAATCTGAACCCCTACTCATCACTGGACCTCCAATTGCTCTCATCACCTCACACCCATCACTCTCCTATCTCACTGAACACCCAAAATAGGGATTCCAACCCAGATGGGAAGATTCAGGCCATAAAGTCTAATCCCACTTTACGGCTATTGGTCTGTAGCTTTTTAGATTACAGCTTTTCAAGTGCATTTCAAAGTATTTTTGAAGTGGTAAGAGTTTTTGCTTCTAACATCCTTTCGGGGGATAGGTTCTCAAACCCCAGCACACTCTGGGTGAAAATAATTTTCTGCAACTTTTCTCTAATACTGCTTTTGAAATTCATTAAATCCATGCCCCAGTTATTGATCTCCCTGCTAAAGGAAATGTGCCCTTTCTATCCATTTTATCAAAGCCTCTCAATTTGATAAACTTCTTGTCTTTCTTCAGAGTGGTTTGTTACAAAGAAAATAATTCCAGCCTATTTAATCTTTCCTGAGAATTAAAATACTCCTTTCAAGCTGATGTCATCTTAAATCTCATGATCGTGCCAAAGACGATATAATCCTTCCTGTAATGCGATGATCAGAACAATACACATTAAATGATTCACAATACAGTGGTCTAACAGTGGTTTATGCAGTTCTGGCATAATCTCCTTGATCTTTCTTTCCTTTTTCGCAGAGACATGTAATATATATTGTAAGTCATCTTAACCATTTTACTAACCTTTTAGCTGTGGAGATCTTTGGTATGCATTCAAGCCCTAGTTTCTGTACACTTCTCATTATTTATTTTGCATTCCCTAGCATTGTTTGTCCTCAAGTGGGTTATCTTTGAGGAGAAAGTGAGGTCTGCAGATGCTGGAGATCAGAGCTGGAAATGTGTTGCTGGAAAAGCGCAGCAGGCCAGGCAGCATCCAGGGAACAGGAGAATCGACGTTTCGGGCATAAGCCCTTCTTCAGGAATGAGGAAAGTTTGTCCAGCAGGCTAAAATAAAAGGTAGGGAGGAGGGACTTCACCTCCCTCCAAGGCCCCAAAGGATCACCTCCCTCCAAGGCCCCAAAGGAACTTGCGCCCACACCTCCCCCCTCACCTCCCTCCAAGGCCCCAAAGGAAACTTCCATATCCGCCACAGATTCACCTGCACCTCCACACATATCATCTATTGCATCCTCTGCACCCGATGTGGCCTCCTCTATATTGGGGAGACAGGCCGGCTACTTGCGGAGCGTTTCAGAGAACACCTCTGGGACACCCAGACCAACCAACCCAACCACCCTGTAGCTCAACATTTCAATTCCCCCTCCCACTCCACCAAGGATATGCAGGTCTTTGGATTCCTCCATCGTCAGACCACAACAAAACGACGGTTGGAGGAAAAACGCCTCATCTTCCGGCTAGGAACCCTCCAACCACAAGGGATGAACTCGGATTTCACCAGTTTCCTCATTTCCCCTCCCCCCACCCTGTCTCAGTCAAATCCATCAAATTCAGCACCGCCTTCCTAACCTGAGATCTTCTTCCCGACCTCTCCGCCCCCACCCCAGTCTGACCTATCACCCTCACCTTGACCTCTTTCCACCTATCACATTTCCGAAGCCCCTCCCCCAAGTCCCTCCTCCCTACCTTTTATCTTAGCCTGCTGGACAAACTTTCCCCATTCCTGAAGAAGGGCTTATGCCCGAAACGTCGATTCTCCTGTTCCCTGGATGCTGCCTGGCCTACTGCGCTTTTCCAGCAACACATTTCCAGCTCAAGTGGGTTATGTCTCACTATTCTGGGTTGAAATCCATTTGCTGCTTTAATGCCTTATGATGAAATCGTTATGTGCAACTTCAAGAACATGTGTGATTGTGTTTCCATGGCGTCCAAGTTTTTCTAGTCATTTAATTTTTGACCTAGGCGATGCAAATTGCAGGTTAAAACTTTTATGAATTGAAATGTGTTGTAAAGATAGTACAGCTTTGCAGTATACCTGTTGAGAGTGTGGATGGAATGCCATAACAGTCTTCTCTTTTCCTGGAAGATGCCAAGCTTCTATTGCAGGTTTTAATTGATTTTAGTGATTGAGAGGGTCCACTTAATTATGTGATTGTGTGAAGGTTAAGGCAAAAAACCTAATTACAGTAAAATGTGAAAATGTTGATGTAAAAAGATTAACACCAATCATTTAAGCAAAGAATAAAAGATTTATTATTCTGGTTTGCATTAGTTTGGTGCTGAGAAAGGAGAAGAAATCTGATTGAAGGGATTAAGCTGGAGATAATGCACACAGATTTATCTAGTGACACTATATTCCTAGATTCTGGAGAGGAATAAATTATAGACAACCTTACCAGCAAGGACAGATGGAATAAGTGTGTGCTGATCATTTTTGAAAGGTGGTGATGCTGGTAAATAGAGTGCAGAATAGAAATAGAACACAATTCTGGATGTAGGTTTGCTCGCTGAGTTGGGAGGTTCATTTCCAGACGTTTTGTCATCCTACTAGGTAACATCCTCAGTGGGCCTCAGGTGAAGCAGTGTACATGATTCCTGCTTTCTATTTATATGATTGGGTTTCTTTGGGTTGGTGATGCCATTTCCTGTGGTGATGTCATAGAACACAGTATATTTAATAAGCTGTAACAGTGCTTCAATTCAGAAATCAGTTGTCCAGTTTTGTTTTCTTAAATTGTACTTTTACCTCAAGTGCTTGAAAATCTCAGCCAGAAAGCAGTTATTTTTCTCCAATATGAACTTAGACAATGAGTGTGCGAAAGTGATGGGAACCAAAACTGGCTGTCTCCTGTGACCCACACACACACACTTACAGCACGTCTTGATGCCCAGCAAGATCATTAGTTGGCTGATTTTCTTTCATATTTGGTTCAGTTTGGAAGCATTGAGGCAAAATTGTGTTTACAAATCAGCATTCCAGGTAGGATTGCTGAACATGACATGGATTAAATTTGAAATCTTCCTGATCTCTTGTATATTTTTACATTAGGCACTCCAATTAGCAACAGCCATTGAGAGAGCCATCTTTGGAATGTGTTTTGCAGTGTAATTCTTTGCTCCTCTTCATTTGAGAATTTGGTGTCTATTTTCATGACAGATGACAGGTTCCTGAGACATTTTCTGGATCTGTTCAAGACCAAGAATATGGGTACCACTGTGCTGATAAACTCAGGATTTTGTTCAGGTCCGTTTAGATTGTTTGGTGATCTAGTTGACTGATGAATATGATTTATTTTACTAAGCTTACTTGTATTTTGCCTACTGGAGACATTATGTGATATAGTTTAAAAAACCATAGCCTTGGGACGTACACAAAAATTGGAAACTAAAGGAATTATAGAATTCAGCTGTTTTAATCATTACTAAAGGCTGACATTTTCTTTGTGATAATATTTCACAATTGTCTTGAACTTTGTTTTTGATGGTATTATTTAATAAATTGATCAGTTTAAAGATAAAATCTTTTCATGTTCCTTATATGTGAGACTCAATGCAGACAGAAGTTTCCTTCAACTTCACACAGAAATGCCATCCATTTCATGTATTTTCACGGAATGCTGCAAGATTCTGTGTTCACACTCAACAATTCTTCAAAAATTCATTATATTTACTTTGATCATATAGTAGAAAACTACTTTGCCAAATTTGCCAATCATACAAAGGTAGGCATGACTGTAAGCAATTAAAATTGTGAATATATATTACAATGTACATAATATATATGCAATACATATAACATTATATACTGGATTAAGATAAAACTGCAAAATTGATTTCAGTGTAAGCAAATATGAGATTATCAATTTCGGTGGTGAGAAGGGTTGAAGCCAGAAAATATGAGCGGTATGTTCCAGGTACATTGTTTTCTGTACCTGTTCATGATATTTTAATAATCTAAGTTGTGAAAGGAATGTTAGTCTTTAAATCTAGAGGGATGTAATCAAAGTGATAGGAGTCATGTTTCAGTTATACAAAGTTCTGGTTAAACTGCACTTGGTGTATTATGAACATTTCTGGGCACTACAGTTGAGGGAGAAAATTTTGACCTTGAGGGGTGTGCATTTTAGGTTTACTAGCATACATCTTAATGCAAAAAGTTAAATCAAGAATTGTGCTTCCCGGATGTGGATGTTTAAGTGGTGATTTGATTGGAATTTTCAAGATGTTAAGAAGAATGGTTAAGGTAAATAAGGAGAGCTGCATCCACTGTTTAGGAGTAAGGATTAATTGTATAAAAATTAGAACAAATGCTTTCAGGAGTGAAATTAGAAAATATACTGTATAGCAGTATATACTGCAGAAAATATACTGCATGAGTTGGGAATTCTCCTCTGCAGACACTAATTTGTACTTGATCAGTTGTAAATTTTGAAATGGCGATTATTAAATTTTTGTTGTACATAGGCATAAAGTCATAAGCCAGGTATAAGTAGCTAGGTGGCAAATCAATCATGACATTGTTAGATGATAGAAAAGGCTTGACAGGTTAGTTGAGCTTTCTACTCCAATGTTTCCAAGGGGGTGGTGGAAATAGCTTTAGTCATAATGTAGACATGTCATTAGTCGCTCATCTCCTTTGCCAGGTAGAGGGATGAAGTTGGTGGTTAGGGATAGAAGACAATGGCTACAGTCTTTCCAAAAATTGTGCGAATTTTCTGCTCTTCGAGTAGTGAACGTCTGCCAGGCTATCTGACAGTTTAGAGACAATTAAAGAGGCGGTCATGAGAGTCAGTGAGTGAAAATGTACGGTCAACTTGTGTGTAAACTGATACCGTATTTTCAAGTGTCACTGTGGGCGGTGCGGTGGCACAGTGGTTAGCACTGCTGCCTCACAGCACCTGAGACCCAGGTTCAATTTCTGCCTCAGGCGACTGACTGTGTGGAGTTTGCACATTCTCCCCGTGTCTGCGTGGGTTTCCTCCGGGTGTTCCGGTTTCCTCCCACAGTCAAAAGATGTGCAGGTCAGGTGAATTGGCCATGCTAATTTGCCCATAGTGTTAGGTGAAGGGGTAAATGTAGAGGTGTGGGTGGGTTGCGCTTCGGCGGGTCGGTGTGGACTTGTTGGGCCGAAGGGCCTGTTTCCACACTGTAGGGAATATAATCTAGTCTGAATGTCAGTTTGTAAATGAAAAAAAACAGATGAAATAAAAGATAGATGCTTGGGGGGACATTTGAAGGTGGTAATGCAGTGACGGGAAGAGAAACCAAGGTAGGTGTTTGTTTCTTCTTTTTAGAGATTTCTAGAACATTGGTTTCCTCAACTCCAATATATCCTTGTGTCACATATTTATAGGGGATTTGTGATATTCAGCAGCAGTGCAGATAACCAACTCATTAGCTGAATGAAAAATTCTCTGTTGGTATTGCAGGAAGCAAAAAATATCGATTTTAATTAACGTCTTAATGATTTTGTATAAAAAGTGGAATGCACACAGGGACTTAGCATGAAATTGAAGTATTGTGAACTTGAAAAACAAATCTTTAAATGCTGTTCTGCAAAAATAAGATTTTACACTTGCAAAAAGTAGTTTTTTTAGGGGCAGAGGTTGGTTAGCAACAACTCTAAATTTGTTTGCCATTCAAGAGGAAAACCTACCTGATTAAGATTTGTTCAATGTTTTCATTGCTTTTTTTTGCTGCAAAAATAGTTTGTAAAATGTTGAATACCATATCAGTGATTGTGATGATATGCTCCTGTAAAGATTGCAACAGTGCTTCCTGTAGCAGAACAGGGTATAATTAATGACAATTCCTGGAGTCCCCTATTTAACCACCGCTATGTTGATGCTAGATGTTGCTATCAGTTTTACACAGTAATGATGGTGAACACTGATGGTTTCACTGTCATTGCAAGTGCCACTTCTGGACTAGAGATGTTATTACAGAATGTGTTACTGTGTGAATATTACTATGAGGAAAGTAAAATATTGAATAAAACTGTTAGTATCCACTTACTTTCACTAGTGACTTGGTAACAGGATTGCGCTGGTGTAATAGTTTATCAGAGTAAATGTTAAAACTGCAGATTTATAGGTGAACCCTTTTGAAATTAACTGGTGTTACATAAAAACTTTCCTCACTATCAAGTCATGAAATGCAAGCTATTTGTAGGAGAATTGAGCTGTATTGAAATGCAATTACAGAACGTGTAACTCAACTGAAGTAATATTTCACAATGTTATCAGAATTATTTAGATATAGATTTGTGTATTTTGTGCTTAATATCAGTATAAAGACAGCTGCTTTATCTTTTTGAAGTATCATAGGAGAGCCCAGCATACTTCACCTTGCCACTCTTCATACACTCAAAGTCACTGCTCTTTTAGTTATGTTTAGATTTAGATTAGATTACAGTGTGGAAACAGGCCCTTCGGCCCAACAAGTCCACACCGACCCGCCGAAGCGAAACCCACCCATACCCCTACATTTACCCCTTATCTAACACTACGGGCAATTTAGTATGGCCAATTCACCTGACCCTGCACATCTTTGGACTGTGGGAGGAAACCGGAGCACCCGGAGGAAACCCACGCAGACACGGGGAGAACGTGCAAACTCCACACAGTCAGTCGCCTGAGTCGGGAATTGAACCCGGGTCTCTGGCGCTGCGAGGCAGCAGTGCTAACCACTGTGCCACCGTGCCGCCCACAATGTAAAATGTGTTTTATATTAGGTAATGTAAAATGTGTTTTATATTAGACAGCTTTTTGCATTTTTATTGCTACTTATTCTTTTGAAATAGTGTTGCTCTTGATTTTTACAACTGTTTGAATTTATTACAGAAAAGGCAAATATAGATTAGATTAGATTAGATTACTTAGATTAGTTTACTTACAGTGTGGAAACAGGCCCTTCGGCCCAACAAGTCCACACCGACCCGTCAAAGCGTAACCCACCCATACCGCTACATTTACCCCTTTACCTAACAGTACGGGCAATTTAGCATGGCCAATTCACCTGACTTGCACATCTTTGTGACTGTGGGAGGAAACCGGAGCCCCCGGAGGAAACCCACGCAGACACGGGGAGAACGTGCAAACTCCACACAGTCAGTCGCCTGAGTGGGGAATTGAACCCGGGTCTCTTGCGTTCGAGGCAGCAGTGCTAACCACTGTGCCACCGTGCCGCCCACGGTGTAGAAATTTGTAGAAATCTGATTTCTACAAATATTGTTTTTCAGTTTAATATGGAAGTGAATGAACTCTTCCTTAGCAGTCTTAGATTATTGAATGGTACAGAGTGGGGCCAGTCAGGTTGTGCTGGCTCTGTGATGGAGTTATCTATTCAGCTTTACTCCCATTGTTTTTCAACAGACCCCTGTATTTCTTTCTTGTTCGCATCCAATTTTCTTCTGAATGTTAATATTGAATCTGCTTCCACTACTTTTAAGGCAGTGTATTTCAGAACATAATTCATTGTGCTTGAAAATCAAATTTCTCAGAATTGTGGAATAATACAGGGTGGAAGTGTTGAGTTGGCATTAGTTTTTCTTTTGAAGGACTATCTAATTAACTCTACTTTTCCCCATATGTAAATTTTACTTCCATATATTCATCCAATTCCCTTTGAAAGCTGCAACTGAATATCTTTACATTTTATCACAAAGCATAGCATTCAAAATCTTAAACCAGGCATGTTTTTAAAAAGAAAACTCTATATAGCATCATTTTTTTTGCCAATCAACTTAAATCTGTGTTCTCTGATTATTGGTTGCTATTGAAAACAATTCTATGTCACCATAAAATAGGGCAGCCAGAGTTGTTTGAAATCAGCTGGATAAAGTTCTGAGTTAGAAAATTGAATTAAGTTTTTTTTTGTAATATTGTTGATCTGTTATGCTGTTCAGCTTTCTTTGATTTCCACTTCCTTCCAGTCATTGTCCTCATCAGAAACTTGTCTGTTCCATTCTGCAGTATAACCGGTATTTGTAATTTTAAAGAGCTGAAGTTGAACAACAAAAGTGACAAATTCAGCACTTCACCTGTCATAACTATTCCTTCTTCTTACTCTAAAGATATTCGTTTGCTTTTATGAAAAGACAGTACTCAGAAGATCTAGATCTGTAATGAGCTCAGTAAAATTTGCATGCTTTCAGAGGACTGATAAGCAAAAGTTTCAACGGGAAGGAGAGTTAGATAAATGTGTGCTATCTCATTGATGGTACTAATAATCTAACAGAGGCAGCACCCCACTCACTGAAGCTAGCCTCTTCTTTCCTGAACACTTACCAATATATTTTGTATGATTGTAGAGCAGGATGATGTACATTGCTAGGTGAAAGTGAGGACTGTAGATGCCGGAGATCAGAGTCAAGATTAGAATGGTGCTGGTAAAGCACAGCAGGTCAGGCAGCATCCGAGGAGCAGGAACGTCGACATTCCGGGCAAAAGCCCTTCATCGAGAATTCCTGATGAAGGGCTTTTGCCCGAAATGTCGATTTTCCTGCTCCTCGGATGCTGCCTGATCTGCTGTGTTTTTCCAGCACACTAATCTTGACTCTGATGTAAATTTCATTGACTTTTAAAGGAAATTCTTGTTACACCCATTCTCCCATTTCTTACATCATATGCATATAATTTTTTGTTTTTCAAGTATTTATTGAATTCCCTTTTTATAGGTAAAACTGAATCTGTACGTCATCTCATTAGGAAGTACAGTCCAAGTCCAAACTTCTGAATGCATGAGGAATATTTTTTGCTAACCAACCTAAATCTGTGCTTTCAACAGTCAATCCTTGATTCAACTATTAGTTTCCACTTTTTACGCACCCAAAACTCTTAATAATTTTGAACACTTCTGTCAAACTTCTTCTTGGCCATTTCTATTCCAAAGAGAAAAACTCCAGCTTTACCATTCTATTCTCAGAACAAATCTTTGAAGCTTAGAGATATCCTGGTATATCTCTTCTGCATCTTTTCCAAAATCTTCCTGCCATAAGGACTCTCTATATGGATGCAATACTTCTTTGGGTATTGTATTTTTCTCCGAACTCCTTATCCCTTATCTGTTGAAGCAGATTTTCTTTGAAAATATTAGTTTTGGAATTATTCCCAGCAGCAACAAGGGCATACTGTATCAAGTCTAATATTTGTGCTTTTAAGAGGGTCCTGCTTGTGAAATATTGTAAAATGTGTATAACATCAGATTTTCATTTTTGCATTTTTGTACATTTCAGAAGTTTTGAGGTCTTAAAGACATTCACATAAAAAATTTGATTTAGAATTCTTTGGTGTCCTTGGTTATGCCTGACCTGACAGGGTCCAAAGATCCCACATTTATGAATCCAGCAGAATATACTGAGCAATATTTTATAAATGCTTAAACAGCAAACACAACAGTACTGAAGTTCTCAATAATACTTTGCTCTTGTATACCCTATCAGTTCACCAAGCTGGTTACTCCAAGTGAGCCCAGGTTATTTGGGTATTTGATCAGCTGAATAGAAGAATTCAACAATCTTCCCACACACAGGTATTTCTATAAGTGTTGCTTTCTCCTTTTTCATAAAACCCCTTCAAAATATTGCATTCTGTAATTGTGGTTTCTGGCTCTTTCAGATTTCCGTAATTCTTTTTGAATATCAGTCAATCTCTGCATTAGGTTTCTGCAATTATGCAAGATTAGCTTGTTTTGTATAATGTTTAAGACACTCTGTGAATTGTTACCTTCATATTGTTTACAGAGAACGATGAAATTATAGTGGGAGTATTTGAGGGAGATGTGAAAGAGGTGCCAATGAAGATGTGTATTAAAGACAAAACTATTTTAAAAGCTGTTGGTGGATGTGAAAGTATTAGTCATAGTTCTAAATGCTATTTCCATCAATACCAATAGAGTTTGAGGAAAAGAAGTGGAGACATTGATGTAAGTTTTGAACATTATTAGAAATAAAAATTGTGACAAATGTAACATCTCTGTTCATGTGCAATCAAGGAAGTTATGGACCAGTTAATCTAACCTGGTTATGTAGACATCTAAAATCCTTAAAACACAATTAAATAATTTAACATTCACAAATACCTTATTTAATCCTAGGCTGTCATCAGGTTGTGTTTGATACATGTGAGGATAGATAAAGGGAATGCGGTGGATTTTATAAAAGTAGAGGTTTTGGAAGTTCTGTGTATGGGACTTGAGTTAAGTTATGAAGAGGCAGCATCTAGACTGGGAAGTATAAATTAGATTGAAATTGTGTACCAAAAGCAAAAATAAAAAGGGGAAATGAAAGAAAGGATTAATACAGAAAAAGGTAAGACATAGTTTGAAAAAAGGACACTTTTTGAAATCCTCCAACAATGCTTGCATTCTAAAATAATTGGACGGCATATTTGTAAATTTTCAGGGCTAGGGAATTTGTTTTCAGAATAAGCAAAATCTTTTCAAAACAAAAAAATTTCTAATGGCACAACCTAACTATTTCTGGTGTGTTTGTTGAGTAACTAGTAGGTAGGCACTTAAATGCTGTTAAATGCATTTCAATATGAGGTCTGTGGGCAAGATACTGTTATAATAGTCTGTGAATGTGCATGACAATCTGGACTGCAATATCCAGATTCCTGTGTTAAGTATGTGCATACATGGCAGTCACTGTCCATTTACTACATAATCACAGAAAGAACTGTTAGCTTTACTGTTATTCTTATGTCACAAGCAATGCTTCCTCCTAACTTGTGTGGCTTTGATGTCAACACATTGATCACAGCATTGACTTCTGGTTCTAGGAATTGCTCGGGCCTTGGAGGTTTGCGCAGCTGATAAGAAAATCAGAAGAAATACTGATCAGAAGTATCTTGTCTTATCTTGTAATGTACTGATTACTTTACCCTTACAATGATCTATGTAATGACAACACAAATGCAAGATGAATCAATAATTTTGTATCCCTAGTTTACAGTAAACATTTTAATTTTAACAGCAACAATTTTGTTGTGTAATCAAACACTTGCATTCAATGCCGCATCACTGTAATTCATTCAAATATCCATTGTACTTATTCAAACGATGAATATAAAATTAGCATAAGCCATTCTTATATTTTCAAAGGAAAAATTGAATATCATCTAATGCACCTTTAATATTGAATCTGATTTGTTTTTGAACTGCAAAGTAGGCTATTGATAATAAATGGATTTGTTTCCCTGGCATCTTCATAAATTCGTAACCATTATTTATATGTGTAGAAAATATGTTTTTGTCTGCTTCCCTTATCTCAGCCTAGGTTGCTTTTGGGTCACAATTAGTATTTATTGAAATGTTTTCCAGTCTAGGTAGTAGAAGGTAGCTGGTATTCACATAGAATAAAACCAGCATGATACCTGATTGTTACCATGGTGCCAGACTTGGCACAGGAAGTACCAGCTTTTTGCAATGCATCTACTAATTTATACCAGAAAAAATTGCCACACAATCAATCAAAATAAGTCTGCAAAGAATTGTTTGACCACAGGCATAAGACCAAACATCTGTTATGTTGGACAAAAGAGTACAACTTAATTAGCAGTTTCTCCACACTCATATGAAAATTTAAGCACAAATTGCTCTTGTAATCTTCCTTAGGTGATTATTTTCTCAGCATATCAAAAGGATGTATTCTGATATAGAGCTGGTGATAATTTTTAAAAGCAATGTTGTGCATTAGTTTTATTGTACTGTAGTAACAAAATAGTTTTTTGTGATTTGACAAACAGTATCACAATGTAGATCAGTATTAGCTATCAGTGTAACATCACCAGTGCTGCTGTACTTCGTGGATTTTTTCTCTTAGTCTTCTCCTGAAGTTCCCAGCATCACAGATGTTAGTCTTCACCCAATGTGATACTTTCCACATGATACTGGGGACTGGCTGAAGGCAGGGGATACTGCAACAGCTATGAACCAGGCAATGGTACTGAAAATATATTCTCCAGAATTAGCCATGCTCCTAGCCAAACTGTTTTAGTGCTGATATAACATTGGCATCTGCCTGACAATGTGGCTGACTATGTAGAAAATTGACTATGTATGCCCTGTCCATAACAAGCAGGACAAATACGACAGTCAATTGCCTACCAATCTGTTTGTGACAATCAGCGAACTGATTGAAGGGGTCATCAAGTGGTACTTGCAAAGGAAGTACCTGCCTACTGATGCTCAGTTTGTGTTTCACTGGGCCACCTTGACTTCTGACCTCATTACAGCCAATATGACCTGGACTCGAGATAAGAGCGTGATAGCCTTGAGATCCAAGTAGCATTTGACCAAAAATGGCATAAAGGAGCCCTAACAAAGCTGGAATCACTGGGAATCGGAGAAAACACTCTGGCTGGAGTCATGCCTAGCACAAAGGAAGTGTTATTGGTTGTTGTCAGTCAATTACCTTAGCTCCAGGGCAACATTGCACACATTGCCCAGGGTAATGTTATAGAACTAGCCATTTTCAGCAGCTTCATAAATTACCTTCCTTCCACCATAAAGGTCAGAGAAGGGAATACACTCAGATTCTGTACATAATGTCCATATGTAATAAGGCCTGTGCAGATTCCAGTTTTGGGCTGATAAGTGGCAAGTAATATTTGTACCACACAAGTGCCAGACTATGACCATCTCCTATGAGAGAATTTAATCATTGTTCTTTGTCATTCAATACTGGTATTGAATTTATCACTACCAAAGCAGCACTTGCGGGGAGGCAATGGCCTAGTGGCATTATTGCTGGACTCGAGCAATGTTCTGGATACCTGGGTTTGAATCACACCATGGCAGATGGTGGAATTTGTACTCAATAAAAATCTGGAATTAAAACGTCTAATGATGACTATTGAAGCCATTGACGATTGTTGTAAAAACCCACCTGTTTCATTAGTGTATTTTAAGAAAGGCAACTACTGTCCTGAACTCCTCTGGCCTATATATGAATCTAGACCCTTGACTGTTGACTTGTAACTGCCCTGTTATTTGGCCTGGCAACCCATTCAGTTGTATCAACCAATAGAAAAAGAAGGAAATATGCCAGATGGACCACTGGCGCTGACTAAAGTAAACAAAAACACAACTAGCAAACTCAGCCCTGTTAACTCTGCAAAGGCTTCCTTACAAATTTCTGGGACTACTGCTTGAAGCTCGATTTTCCTGCTTCTCTGATTCTCCCGACCTGCTCTGCTTTTCCAGTACCACACTCTTGACCTTCGCTAAGCTGTTCTAGTACAGCTACAAAACTGGAATCTACCTAACCATGTTGAAAATTGCCTAGGTATAACTTCTGCACACAAAGCAGAACAAATCCAACCCAGCCAATTAATACCTTGTCAAAATATTCTCAACATCAGGACTGTTAAGCAACACTTGCTTAATGATAACCTGCTCTCTGACACCTAGTTAGTCTGCCGGGACTCATATATATGAGCTGCATTCCAGAGGTGAGGTGAGTGACTGGCTTTGACATTAAGGTTATATTTGACTGAGTGTGGCACCAAGGAACCCTAGCAAAACTTAAGTCAATTAGAATCAAGTGGGGATGACATTGGTTGTACAATGTTAAGTACCGTTTGCTATGACACAGATACTGAAGCAGTTCATACTCAAATGCAGCAAGACCTGGATAATATCCAGGCTTGGGCTGGCAGATGACAAATAACATTGTCACCACAGCAGTGTTAGGTTATGACTATCTCCAATAAGAGAGAATATAACCATCACCTTTGACATTCAGTGGCGTTGCCATCGCTGAATAGCCAGTGTCACCATTCTGGGAATTACCATTGACTGGGAAGTGAAATGGACGTGAAACGCAGTGGCTACAAGAGCAGATCAAAGGCTAGGAGTCCTGCAACGAGTAACTCACTTCCTGACTCCTCAAAGTCTACCCACTGTCTACAAGGCACAAGTAAGGAGTTTGATGGAATATTCCCCACTTGGCTGAATGACTGCAGCTTCAAGATTTAAGAATCTTGACATCAACCAGGGAAAAGCCCATTTAATTGGCACCAAATCCATAAATATCCACTTCCTTCAGCACTGACGCTCAGTGGTATTATCCACCTCATGCACTACAGAAATTCACCAAAGGTCCTCAGACACTAAGAGCAACACATACATGGGACTACCAACACCTGCTAGCTCCCCATCAGTCCACTTAACATGCCGACTCAGAAGTATATGGCCGTTCCTTCAGAGTTGCTGGGTCGAAATCCTGGAACACCTACCCTCACAGCTTTGGAAGTGTATCTATACCAAATAGATTGCTGTGGTTCAAGAAGGCAGCTCACCATCATCTTTTGGAGGGCAACAGGGGATGGGCAATAAATGATAGCATCCATATCCTGAGAGTCAATAAAACCTGTGAGTAACTCTGGGGTTACTGTGAGCTAGAAACTGAAGTGGATCAGTGGCACCCAAACTGTGACAACAGAAACAGGTCAGAGACTCTCTATTTTGCTACATACAATTCATTTTCTGTCTACCCTTGGCCTAGCCATGATCTACATTTTCTAGAATGGTGCCAAACCACTTATGCTTAAGAAGCTCAACATCAGCTTGGGTATAGCAGCTCACTTCGTTGATGCCCTTACCCACCTTCAACATTTGTTCTATTCAGCTTTTTATACCATTCTTGAGCATAAGAGCTGGCAGGTCATGTTAAAATTGTACAAGACATTGGTTCGGCCGCATTTAGAATACTGTGTACAGTTCTAGTCGCCACATTACCAAAAGAATGTGGAAGCTTTGGAGAGGGTGCAGAGAAGGTTTACGAGGATGTTGCCTGGTATGGAAGTTGCTAACTATGAAGAGAGGTTGAGTAGGTTAGAATTGTTTTCATTAGAAAAAAAGAGATTGAGGGGGGACCTGATTGAGGTCTACAAAATCATGAAGGATATAGACAGAGTAGATAGAGAGAAGTTTTCTCCCAGGGTGAAGAATTCAATAACAGGAGGTCATGCTTTCAAGGTGAGAGGTGAAACTTTTAAGGGGGATACACGTGGCAAGTACTTTACACAGAGGGTGGTAGGTGCCTGTGATGCGTTGTCAGCAGAGGTAGCAGAGACAGGCACAGTAGATTCATTTAAAATGAGTCTGGACAGATGCATGAGTAGGTGGAGAGCAGAGGGATACAGATGCTTAGGAATTGGGTGACAGGTTTAGACCATGGATTTGGATCAGCTCAGGCTTGGAGGGCCGAAGGGCCTGTTCCTGGGCTGTAAATTTTTTTTTTGTTCTTCTTTGTTCTTTGTATCCACAAGATGCTCCTCAGTAACACAACAAGGCTCCTTCGACAGCACCTTCCAATCTTACAACGTTTAGCACCTAGAAAGACAAGGGTAGCAAATTTGCGGGCATATCACCAGCAAGTTCTTCAAGCTCCACTTTGCTGTGACTTGGAGCTATATTGCAGTTCTTTTAAAGTTGTATGGTCAAAGTCGTGGAACTCCTTCCCTGACAGCATTTTGGGTGCAGTTCAAGAATGCCGGTCATCACCACCACCTCTTGAGCAATTAGGATTGGCAATAATTGCTGGTCTATCCAGTGATACCCACTTCCCAGTGACTAAAATAAATAGTAGTAATGTTACAAATGTCACCCTAATGGCCATGGTTAAAGTACAGGGCCAGAGATACTTCAATGTACCTATAGATTTGTGCAAAATCTATGCCTTGAATGTAACAGTGCCTGTGATATTTATTGATGCTGCAGATACAGTTACATAGATGGGTTAACTCCAGGAAAGGTAAGAGAGGTAGGCAGGTAGTGCAGGAGTCTTCTGTGGCTATCCCCATTTCGAAAAACCTATGCTGTTTTGGAAAATGTAGGGAGTGATGGATTTTAAGGGGAATGTAGCACAAACAGCCAAGTTTCTGGCTGTTAATACAATGAGGGGTACATCGGGTTCCAAGAGATCAATTGTGTTAGGGGACTCTCCAGTCCGAGGCACAGACAGATGTTTCTGTGGACAGCAACGAAACATCAGAATGGTGTGTTGCCTCCCTGGTACCAGGATCAAAGATGTCTCAGAGAGGGTACAGAATGTTCTCAAGGAGGAGAGAGCCCAGCAGGAGGCTATTGTTCACATTGGAATCAACGACATAGGAAAGGAAAAGGATGAGATTCTGAAGGGAGAATATAGAAAGTTAGGCAGAAATTTAAAAAGGAAGTCCTCGAGGGTAGTAATATCTGGATTACTCCTGGTAGATATGAATAGGAGAATAGAGCAGATGAATGCATGGCTGAGGAACTGGTGTATGGGAGAAGGATTCACATTTTTGTATCATTGGAATCTCCGCTGGGGTGGAAGTGACCTGTACAAGAAAGACGCATTGCACCTGAATTGGAAGGGGACTAATATACTGACAGGGAGAATTGCTAGAGCTGCTTGGAAGGATTTAAACTAGTAAGGTGGGGGGTGGGACCCACGGAGATAGTGAGGAAAGAGGTCAATCTGAGACTGGTACAGTTGGGAACAGAAGCAAGTCAAACAGTCAGGGCAGGCACGGACGAAGCAGAGAACAAGGTAGGACTGATAAATGAAACTGCATTTATTTCAATGCAAGAGAACAGGGAAGGCAGATGACCTCTGGGCATGGTTAGGAACATGGGACTGGGATATCATAGCAATTGCAGAAACATGGCTCAGGGATGGACAGGACTGGCACCTTAATGTTCCAGGATTCAAATGCTACAGGAAGGACAGAAGGGAGGCAAGATAGGAGGGGGAGTAGCATTTTTGATAAGAGATAGCATTACAGCTGTACTGACGGAGGATATTCCTAGAAATACATCCAGGGAAGTTATTTGGGTAGAATTGAGAAATAAGAAAGGGATGATCACCTCGTTGGGATTCTATTATAGACCCCCTAATAGTCAGAGGGAAATTGAGAAACAAATTTGAAAGGAGATCTCAGTTAGCTGTATGGATAATAGGGCCGTTGTGGTAGGGGATTTTAACTTTCCAAACATAGACTGGGCTGCCATAGTGTTAAGGGTTTAGGTGGAGAGGAATTTAAGTGCATACAAGAAAATGTTCTGATTCAGTATGTGGATGTTTCCACGAGAGAAGGTGCAAAATTTGACCTGTTCTTGGGAAATAAGGCAGTGCAGGTGACTGAGGTATCAATGGAGGAGCACTTTGGGGCCAGCAACCATAATTCTTTTAGATGGAAAAGAATAGACCAGATCTAAAAGTTGAAGTTCTAAATTGGAGGGAGGCTAATTTTGACAGTATGAGGCAAGAACATTCAAACGTTAATTGGAAGCAGATGTTCACAGGTAAAGGGATGGCTGAAAAATGGGAAGCCTTCAGAAATGAGAAAATGAGAATCCAAAGACAGTATATTTCTGGGCGAAAGGAAAGACTGGTAGGTATAGGGAATGCTGGATGACTAAGGAAATTGAAGGTTTGGTTAAGAAAAAGAGGGAAGCATATGTCAGGTATAGACAGGATAGATCGAGTGAATCCTTAGAAGAGTATAAAGGCAGTAGGGATATACTTAAGAGGGAAATCAGGAGGGCAAAAAGGGGACATGAGATAGCTTTGGATTCTCCTTAACTCTATTTGCCAAAGGGATTTTACAAATGTATTAAGGTCAAAAGGGTAAATAGGGTCCTCAAAGATCAGCAAGGTGGCCTTTGTGTGGAGCCACAGGAGATGGGGGAGATACTAAACGAGTAATTTGCAAGAGAGTTTACTGTGGAAAAGGACATGGAAAGTATAAAATGTAGAGAAATTGATGCTGACATCTTGAAAAATGTCCATATTACAGAGGAGGAAGTGCTGGATGTCTTGAAATGCATAAAAGTGGATAAATCCTCAGAAGTACACAAGAACGCGGTGGGAAGCTGGGGAAGTGATTGCTGGGCTCCTGGCTGAGATATTTGTATCGTCGATAGCCACAGGTAAGGTACAGGAAGATTGGACGTTGGCTAATGTGGTGCCACTATTTAAGAAAGGTGGTAATGACAAGCCAGGAAACCATAGACAAGTGAGCCTGATGTTGGTGGTGAGCAAGTTGTTGGAGGGAATCCTGAGGGACAGGATGTACATGTATTTGGAAAGACAAAGTCTGATCAGGGATAGTCAGCATAGCTTTGTGTGTGGGAAATCATGTCTCACAAACTTGATTGAGTATTTTGTAGAAGTAACAAAGAGGATTGATGAGGGCAGAGCAGTGGACGTGATCCATATGTACTTGAGTAAGGCGTTCGACAAAGTTCCCCATGGGAGACTGGTTAGCAAGTTTAAATCTCACGGAATACAGGGAGAAGTAGCTATTTTGTTAGAGAACTGGCTCAAAGGTAGAAGACAGAGGGTGGTGGTGGAGGGTTGTTTTTCAGATTGGAGGCCTGTGACCAGTGGAGTGTCACAAGGATTGGTGCTGGATCCACTGCTTTTTGTCATTTTATATAAATGCTTTAGATGTAAGCATAAGAGATATAGTTAGTAAATTTGCAGATGACACCAAACTTGGAGGTTTAGTGGACAGCAAAGAAAGTTACCTCAAATTACAATGTGATTTTGATCTGATGAGCTAATGGGCTGAGGAGTGGCAGATGGAGTTTAATTTAGATAAATGCGAGGTGCTACATTTTGGGAAAGCAAATCTTAGCAAGACTTATGCACTTAATGGTGGTAAGGTCCTCCAAAGAGACCTTGGAGTGCAAGTTCATAGCTCCTTGAAAATAGAGTCATCTGTAGATAGGATAGTGATGAAGGCATTTGATATGCTTTCCTTTATTGGTCAGAGTATTGAGTACAGGAGTTGGGAGGTCATGTTGCACCTGTATAGGACATCGATTAGGCCACTTTTGGAATATTGTGTACAATTCTGGTCTTCCTATTGGAAAGATGTTGTGAAACTTGAAAGGGTTCTAAAAAGATTTACAAGGCTATTGCCAGGGTTGGAGGATTTGAGCTATAGGGAGAGATTGAATAGCCTGGGGGTGTTTTTCCTGGAGCGTCGGAGGCTGAGAGGTGACCTTATGGAGGTTTATAAAATTATGAGGGGCATGGATAGGATAAATAGACAAAGTCTGTTCCCTGGGGTGGGGGAGTCCAGAATTAGCAGGCGTAGGTTTAGGGTGAGAGGGGAAAGATATAAAAGAGACGCAAGGGGCAAATGTTTCACGCAGAGGATGGTCCGTGTATGGAATGAGCTGCCAGAGGATGTGGTGGAGGCTAGTACTATTGCAACATTTAAAAGGCATCTGGATGGGTATATGAATAGGAAGGGTTTGGATGGATATGGGCTGGGTGCTGGCAGGTGGGACTAGATTGGGTTGGGATATCTAGTTGGCATGGACGAGTTGGACTGAAGGGTCTGTTTACGTGCTTTACGTCTCTATGACTCTGTGACCATGGTTTGCGTGCATTGAACATGGTACTATTTTGACTTGATGTCGCCAATACCATCTGTTACACATGAAACTAGGAGAGTATCTGGAACAGAAAAAAGGTGACCCACACCAGTGATGTTATCGTTTTTGTTAGCATTTGTGCAATCACCGACTTTTTATTTGAGATGCCACGTGTTTGTTGCTGTCAGCCATTGCTGCTTCCATTCTCCATATTCTGGTTTCCTGCCCATTTGTTCCTATCGATTGCTGCCATGCCAATACCAAACCCAAACAGAGGTATGTGACTCCCACTAATGATACGTTCCCAGATGTAGGAAAGCAGCAATGGAGTTCATCCAGTGTTGGTTTATGATGATTATTGGGTGTGGCTACAGCTTTTTATTTATTATGACCACATAGCATTTGTTCAGGTCAGGAATCGGTTAGTAACTTCATTGTGTGCTGACTCTGATACACTCTCGTTGGATGAAACTGCTATAGTTTGATTATTTTACTGCAATCTAAATTGTTGAGCAGTTCACAAAAAGTAGTTATCAATAGCATCACATGTACTGTTAAGTAATTATTTAGATATTGAGGCTGCTCACTTTATTATTTTGCATTGAAAATGATGCAGACGTTTGAACAGATGAATTGCAAAAGCAACTGAAGAGAATCTGATTGAACTTTGTGTCATTAGTGTAACGTTATTAAGGAGAATTGAAATTGTACAGTTTTAATACAAATATTTTGCTTGCTACCCCTGTACCTGATTTTAGTTTGCTTTCTGAGTTTGAATGCAAATTGTGTTCAGCAGATGAATACGTTAACATTTTCAGTTCTGAAAAAAATTAAGCAGAAAACTAATTACCGTGTGTGCATATGATGGTGAGTTTGTCTGCACTATGATCTTGTTCTGTTGACATGCATAAAACAGATTCAAAAACCTAATGGTAAACAAAATATCAGGAGTATTTTGTTCAGTGGCCATTCTTTGTGGTGAGCCTGCAAGGAATGTCTGAACTCTATGAACAGCTGGATCCTACTCTCACCTAATTCCCATAGGCTCACTGAGAAGACCTCAGGTTCCAGTCCTAATGTATGTTGATTTAGCTGAGTGTTAACCTAATTTTTGATGCACTTTTCCTTTCTTGTTAAATGGTCATTTGAAAGAAATTATGATGGAGTTGTGTAGAACTGCGTTTTGCTAAACTCTGCATTCCTTCTTTCCATGTTCATGGTGATATGGTCTTTTTAATGGAACCTTTGTTAATGGACCTATTTGTTCTGATGTATGATATTTTTCCGCCAATAATTGATGTTTGTTTTTCATGCAATGTGATGGCTATGTGCTTTTGGGGGAGAAAGAATCTCTCTTTGTTGCATAGGGACATGATGATCCTTTTAAGCACATACTTCTTTATGAATTCTGAAAAATCAGCTTGTGCCAGTGTGACAATGCTGATCCTTTAACAAGGTTATGTTGTCCTTAGTTTATTTTCAGAGATGTCGTAAAAAGCACAGACTCTGAAAAGTCTAAGTTAAAGGGTTTTAGGGCCAGTTTGATTATAGTTAACAGATACTGCCTCAGGCAACAGGCTTTCAAGTGTTTGGGAAAAAGAAACACTTGTACAATGAAAGGGGATTGGCCAGTTCTCCCAGATCAGTTTTTCTCTGGTTTGGTTTGGTTTTAGCAGTAGAATTGAAAAAGCTGCGAGGAAGAAGCAGGTCCAGGCTGATCCTCCTCTCTCTGATTTCTCTCTTGTAAGACTCTGGTTTGATTTTACTTTTTGTACCAAGGTGTGTTTATGGGGATTATTGCAAGTATTGGGAACAGCATTATTAAGTTGGGATAATCTCTTGGATTTTTGGATAGATTAAGTTTTTCAGTGTTCTGTTCTCTTTTGTTTATGTTTCATTCAGTAATCTTGTAAATAAATTCTGTTTTGTTTAGGACTACATGGTTTGACCAACTGTATCCTTCCTGTAATATCTGTGTTACACCTGCTTAAAACAAAGTTAGGGTCTGGGCTACTTTCTTGAAATGTTTTGAGGAGATCTGGCCTGGTCCATATCAGCCAGTGACTAATCATATGACCAAGTTACTTGGAAGCTAAATAATAGGAAAGGTGTTGATATGAAGATAATTATATTGTGGATGTGATTCTGGTCTCAAATGGGGTTTTAGCTTTTAGTTTAGAACAAACAGGGAACATCACCGTCAAGCTGAGTTCAGTTGTAATTCAGTCTGCTCGCTAAAAGAGAGTAGATTGAAGACGCCAGTATTAAGACCATTAGAACCCTGCAAAGTCGTCATTTTTATCAATTATACATTCAGTGCTCATGGAACAATTTTCTTCCCGTTCTCTTACACCTTGACCTATCACCTGTCGTTTACAAATCCAAAACCATGGAACACTTAACCCCATGCACCTAAACACTTCACCAGTTAATTTCATATGCCACATCAATCTTCTTTTCTTTCCTAAGCATCTCAGCTTTCCCAATGTGCCAACAGTCCTTGGACTTGCTTCAAACATTCCCACACTCCAGGCCCCTTTTGATTGAAAGTATCAATGCGTAAGACACTAGGGACACTTGTGTGGGGTGGTTAGAGCAGATTTCAAGGAATAGTTTTCCTTGAAGTAAGCAGAAGGCCCAAGAAATATTAGCCCTTAGATAAATATTTGAAAAAGTACTCCAATCAAGTGGTTAATCTTCCAGTTTTTGATAGTCTGATTTAAATTGTTGGGACTGTAAATCAAATGGGTGTAGGAGGAAATTTGAAGGGCCCTTTTGTGACGCAGTGGTTGTTCCCTACACCTGGATCTAGAAAGTGGACTTTGCGTGTGGGAACATTTGAGATAAGTTTATGGACTGTTGGCACATTGGCGAAGCTGAGATGCCTGGGAAAAAAAACTTGGTGTGGCATATGAAATGAACAAGCATTGGGTTGCGTGTGCCATGGTTTTGGATTTGGAAATGGCAAATGTCGAGGTTTAAGAGAATGGGACGAAAAATGTTCCATTAGCACTGAATATATAATTGATAAAAGTGATGAGAGGTGACATTGGGACAAATGACAACACTGGTTTAACAGTGACAGGATTCTTGAGGGCAGAGAAGTTCCTGTCTAAGTATTGAGAGGAAGATATAAAGGGATGAGGCTCACAAAATTCCAGGTATGGGGCTTTCCTACCCTGGGTAGCAGTAGTATTGGCATGGTGTACTGGAGTAGGGGATGGGGCCTGAGGACCCATCAAAGTGATGAGTAAAGATGGAGAAAGGCTTCAGGGAGGTTCTAAGTGTATGGGCATGGGGATGGTGTGTTATTAAAGTGAGGGATGAAGTGCAATTGATTAAAATTTCAACAAAATTGTAGTTCACGAGCTTTGACTTGGACAATGAAGAGTTGTTCAAAATGTCCTCCTTTAGACCTTTACTTCTTCTCTTGTAATTACCCATTCCCTATCAGAAATGGTACTGATCCTTAATATGAGGTAGCCTTGAGTCCCAAGGCAATGTTCCTTGCAATGATAAAAACTTTAAGCCGAAAATCTTCAGGTATTATACTAGAGTTTTATGTAAAGAAGTGTGTTCCATGATCATTAGCAGGTCAGAGTTTGCTTATGTTGTCTCATTTCTGGGAGTTTGCAGTATTGGGAAACATGGCCGAGTTGCTATGGAAGGCATAGTAGGTAGAGCATGAGCATACTGAGCATCTATTGTCTCCTTTTTGAACCAAGAGATGAATAGAACATAGAATATAGAATAATACAGCGCAGAACAGGCCCTTTGGCCCTCGATGTTGCGCCAACCTGTGAACTATTCTCAGCTCGTCCCCCTACACTATCCCAAAATCATCCATGTGTTCATCTAAGGATTGTTTAAGTCTCCCTAATGTGGCTGAGTTGACTACATTAGCAGGTAGGGCATTCCACACCCTTACCCTCTGCATAAAGAATTTTCCTCTGATATCTGTCTTAAATCTATCACCCCTCAATTTGTAGTTATGCCCTCTTGTACAAGCTGACATCATCATCCTAGGAAAAAGTATTTCACTGTCTACCCTATCTCTGATCATCTTGTATGTCTCTATCAAATCTCCCCTTAGCTGCCTTCTTTCCAATGAGAACAGACCCAAGTCTTTCCTCATAAGAACTTCCCTCCAGACCAGGAAATATTCTGGTAAATCTCCTCTGCACCTTTTCCAATGCTTCCACATCCTTCCTGTAATGGGGCGACCAGAACTGTACACGATATTCCAAGTGTGGCCTCACCAATGTTTTGTATAGTTGCAGCATGATATTACGGTTCTAGAACTCAATCCCTCTAGCAATGAAACCTAACACACCGTATGCCTTCTTCACAGCACTGGATCAATGGTGCTGGAAGAGCACAGCAGTTCAGGCAGCATCGAAGAGCTTCAGCAAAATCAACGTTTTGGGCAAAAGCCCTTCATCAGGAATAAAGGCAGTGAGCCTGAAGCGTGGAGAGATAAGCTAGAGGAGGGTGGGGAGAGAGTAGCATAGAGTACAATGGGTGAGTGGGGGAGGAGATGAAGGTGATAGGTCAGGGAGGAGAGGGTGGACGGGATAGGTGGAAAAGGAGCTAGGCAGGTCGGACAAGTCAAGGGGACTGGAAGTTTGAAACTAGGATGAGGTGGGGGAAGGGGAAATGAGGAAGCTGTTGAAGTCCACATTGATGCCCTGGGGTTGAAGTGTTCCGAGGCGGAAGATGAGGCGTTCTTCCTCCAGGCGTCTGGCGGTGAGGGAGCGGCGGTGAAGGAGGCCCAGGACCTCCATGTCCTTGGCAGAGTGGGAGGGGGAGTTGAAATGTTGGGCCATGGGGTGGTTTGGTTGATTGGTGCGGCTGTCTCGGAGATGTTCCCTAAAGCGCTCTGCTAGCAGAATCTGGTTTCCAGCATCTGCAGTCATTGTTTTTACCTTCTTCATAGCATTATCAACCTGGGTGGCAACTTTCAGGGATCTATGCACATGGACTCCAAGATCCCTCTGCACAACCACAATACCAAGAATCTTTCCATTGCCCAATACTCTGCCTTCCTGTTATTCTTCCCAAAGTGCATCACCTCACATTTAGCCGCATTAAACTCCATTTGCCACCTCTCAGCCCAAATCTGCAATTTATCCAAGTCCCCCTGCAACCTGTAACATTCTTCCAAACTGTCCACTACTCCACCGACTTTAGTGTCATCTGCAAATTTACTAATCCATCCACCTATGCCTGCATCTTAAGTCATTTATAAAAATGACAAACAGCAGTGGTCTCAAAACAGAATCTGCCTAGTACATTTACATTTGGCAGTGTGTTTCACTCGTACCATCTATATTTTTGAACCATTAAGTACCCTATCCATCTCTTCACCCATTGTCGACCAGAAGGTTTGAGTTATAAGGAAAGGCTTGAGAAGACTGGGACTTTTTTTACTGGTGCGCAGGAGGTTGAGAGATGACCTGATATAAGTTTATAAAGTAATGAGAGGTATGGATAAGGTTAATGGCAGTTATCCGTAGAATAGGGAATTTCAAGACTAGGGGGCATGTTTTTAAGGTGAGAGGAGAAAGATTTTAAAAAAGCACTTTGTTTATACAGAGTGATTCACATTTGGAATGAACTTCCTGAGGAAGTGGTGGAAGTGGGCACAATTACAAAGTTTGAGACATTTGAATAAGTACATGAATAAGAGAGGTTTGGAAGCAGGCAGGTGGGACTAGTTTAGTTTGGAATTATGTTTGAAGTTGACTGGTTGAAGTGAAGGATCTGTTTTCATGCTGTATGATTCTTATGTAAGGAAGAATTAATAGTTTATTTACTTAAATAAGTAAGGAGCATAAGTGTTTCTTAAGAAAATCTACCTCCTAAAGCATTGAAAGGTTTGTAAGCTATCAGTCGAGGAAAGAACTGGTCAGTTGATGGAGTTGTAGAATTTATACCAGTTGGAACTGTTTCTTCATTATTTAATGCCCAGCATGTTTTCCACTGTTTTGAATATGCACCCAACATAATGTAGCTGCTCATTTGGGAGATTGACTGACCTTTGGGATTGACCTAGTTTATTTCGGCTGAGCTCCTGTTCTCTGATCTAGCGTATATACTGGTGAAAAAGTCAAATTTTTGGACCTATTTTTAAAGTTAAATTTATGGGGGGTTGACTATTACACTTGAAGGGCTGAAATTCATGCTAGAGTCCAAAGAACTATCAAGATCTGAAACCCAATTGATCGCTAAATAAATAAAGAAAAAAAGCAAATTATGGTAATTACTGGATAAAGACAATAGAAACAAAAATGAATTATAAACTTTTATTTATACGTACAAAACATGAAGTAGAAATATAATACGGCTTTAAATCACAATTATATGGTACATCTTAAATTAGTCATGTTAAATACAAAAGTTCACTAAAATCCTGCAAAATCACACTGTTCAACATTTTCAGCACCGAATAAAACTTCATAATCGTCAGGATAAATAATTTCATCTCATGGATCCTTCATCTTCGCTTTCTGTAGTTACAAATCGCACATCCTCCACTTTTTCTTCATCTGTGTCATCTCTTAGATAATTGTCCTCTGTACTGTCCAATGCATTTAAAATTCAACATTTCTTCAATGTTTTGAAAATTGTGTCAGCTTTTATTTACTTCTATGAATCAACAATTCATTCATAGATCAGTGACTGTGATGGAGCCTGCATACTGCCTCCTTTCATGTTTGTTTTTTTCTGCATCACACGTCCTTTTATTCCAAATCATTCTCACCATGCCCGTAAATGGCTTATTGATACCAATATCTATTGGTTCCAAAACACTTGCAAGAGTTATGTGATTGGATGTTATCAACAACATACTTCATTAGATGTCATCTGAACAGGTCTAGGCGAGCAAATTCTTTTCCTTGCGTAGTCCACCAGGTCTTAAATTTCAAACTTCCTTTTATCCATTTTCAACATCTACCTTCATCTGTCCAGCCTTGTGGATGCATATGGATGACAATTCCTATTGGAAATGTCTCCTTTGGCAGAGTTTTTCTCTTCAAAACAGCCATTGGTTTTAACTTAGTGCCATCAGCCATACAAGAAAGAACTAAAATAAAATGACTTTTCTCATGGCCAGTGTTTTTTACCAATACTTTTTTTTTCTCAGTTTTGGTTCATAGTTCGACTCTCTGGCATGTTGAGAGTAATAGGTGTTTCGTTCACGTTTCCAATGCATGACAACTATGTAGCCTTCTGCCAATTTCTGATTACAAACTGGTGAAACTAATATCTTCAAGTTCAGCAGGCATAGAACATAGAACATTACAGCGCAGTACAGACCCTTCAGCCTCCGATGTTGCACTGACCGTGGAACCAATCTGAAGCCTATCTATCCTCCACTATTCCATTTTCATCCGTATGTTTATCCAATGACCATTTAAATGCCCTTAAGGTTGGCGAGTCTACTACTGTGCTTAAAAATGTGTTGCTGGAAAAGCGCAGCATCAAGAATTCCTGAATTCCTGAAGAAGGGCTTATGCCCGAAACGTCGATTCTCCTTCTCCTTTGTTGCTGCCTGACCTGCTGCGCTTTTCCAGCAACACATTTTTAAGCTCTAATCTCCAGCATCTGCAGTTCTCACTTTCTCCTAGTTGAGTCTACTACTGTAGCAGGCACAGCTACTACTCCCTGAGTAAAGAAACTACCTCTGACATCTGTCCTATATCTATCACCCCTCAATTTAAAGCTATGTCCCCTTGTGCCAGCCATCACCATCCAAGGGAAAAGGTTCTGCCCCTTATCTAACCCATGATAATTTTGTACGTCACAATTAAGTCACTTCTCAACCTTCTTTCTAATGAAAACAGCCTCAAGTTCCTCAGCAGCCTTTCCTTATAAGACCTTCCCTCCGTACCAGGCAACTATTCCCAGTAAATCTCCTCTGAACCCTTTCCAAAGCTTCCACATCCTTTCTATAATGTAGTGACAAGAACTGGACACAACTCTGGTGCAGCCGCACTTGGAGTATTTTGTACAGCTGCAGTATGACCTCATGGCTCTGAAACTCAATCCCTCCACCAATAAAAACTAACACACTGTATGCCTTCTTAACAACCCTATCAACCTGGGTGGCAACTTTCAGGGATCTATGCAAATGGGCACCAAGATCTCTCTGCTCATTTATACTACCAAGAATCTTACCATTAGCCCAGTACTCTTTATTCCTGTTGCTCCTTCCAAAGTAAATCACCTCACACTTATCCACATTAAACTCTATTTGCCACCTCTCAGCCCAGCTCTACAGCTTATCTAGTTCCTCTGTAACCTGTAACATCCTTCAGCACTATCCACAACTCCACCGATCTTAGTGTCATCTACAAATTTAATAACCCATCCTTCTACACCCTTGTCTAGGTCATTTATAAAAATGACAAACAGCAGTGGCTCCAAAACAGATCCTTGCAGTACAGCACTGGTAACAGAACTCCAGGAAGAATATTTCCCATTGTCCACCACCCTCTGTCTTCTTTGAGCAAGCTAATTTCTGATCCAAACCACTAAATCACCCTCAATCCCATGCCTCTATATTTTGTGCAATAGCCTATCATGGGGAACCTTATCAAATGCCTTACTGAAATTCGTATACATCACACCAGCTGCTTTACTCTTATCCACCTGATTGGTCACCATTTCAAAGAACTCAATAAGGTTTGTGAGGCATGACCCACCCTTCACAAAACAGTGTTAACTATCCCTAATTAACATACTCCACTCTAGATGATTATAAATCCTAACTCTTATAACCTTTTCCAATACTTTACCCACAACCGAAGTAAGGCTCACTGGTCTATAATTACCAGAGTCGTCTTTACTCCCCTCCTTGTACAAGGGGACAACATTTGCTATCCTCCAGTAATCTGGCACTATTCCTGTAGATAATGATGACATAAAGATCAAAGCCAGAGGCTCGGCAATCTCCTTCCTGGCTTCTCAGAATCCTAGGATAAGTCCCACCTATGTCGAGAGTGTGGTGCTGGGAAAGCACAGCAGGTTAGGCAGCAACGGAGGTTCTTGATGAAGGGCTTAGTCCGAAATGTCGATATTCCTGCTGCTCGGATGCTGCCTGACCTGCTGTGCTTTTCCAGCACCACTCTCTCGACTCTGATCTCCAGAATCTGCAGTCCTCACTTTCTCCTAAATCCTATCTGGCGCAAGGGACATCTATTTTCACACTTTCTAGAATTGCTAACATCTCCTCCTCGTGAACCTCAATCCCATCTAGTCTAGTAGTCTGTATCTGAGTATTCTCCTTGACAATATTGTCTTTTTCTAGTATGAATACTGATGAAAAATATTCATTTAGTGCTTCCTTTATCTCCTCTGACTCCATGCACAATTTCCTACTACTATCCTTGATTAGCTAATCTTTCTCTAATCATTCTTATATTCCTGATAATCCTATAGAAAGCTTTAGGGTTTTACTTGATCCAATCTGCGAACAACTTCTCATGTCTCCTCCTGGCTCCTCTGAGCTTTTCCTGGCTAACCTGTAACTCTTAAACACCCTAACTAAGCCTTCATGTCACATCCTAACATAAGCCTCCTCCTTCCTCTTGACGAGATTCAGCTTCTTTAGTAAACCATGGCTCCCTCGCTCTACCACTTCCTGGCAGCCTGACAGATACATACTTATCAAGGACATGAAGGAGTTTTTCCTTGAATAAGCTCCACATTTCAATTGTGCTCATTGCCTGCAGTTTCCTTCCCCATCCTATGCTTCCTAAATCTTGCTTAATCGCATCACAATTGCCTTTCCCCCGGCAATAACTCTTGCTTTGTGTTATATGCCTATCCCTTTCCATCGCTAAAGTAAACATAACTGAATTGTGGTCACTGTCACCAAAGTGCTCACCTACCTCCAAATCTAACACCTGGTCGGGTTTATTACCCAGTACCAAATCCAATGTGGCCTTGCCTCTTGTTGGCCTATCTACATACTGTGTCAGGAAACCCTCCTGTACACCTTGGACAAAACTGACCCATCTAAAGTACTCGAACTATAGCTTTCCAGTCAATATTTGAAAAATTAAAGACCCCCATAACAGCTACCCTGTTACTTCAGCTCCTATCCAGAATCATCTTTGCAATCCTTTCCTCCATGTCTCTAGAACTTTTTGGAGGCCTATAGAAAACTCCCAACAGGGTGACCTCTCCTTTCCTGTTTCCAACCTCAGCCCATACTACCTCAGTCGACAAGTCTTCCTCAAATGTCCTTTCTGCCACCGTAATACTGTCCTTGGCAACAGTGCCACACCTGCCCCTCTATTACCACCTTCCCTGATCTTACTGAAACATCTAAGCTCCAGAACCTGCAACAACCATTCCTGTCCCTGTTCTATGCATGTCTTTGAAATGGCCACAACATCGAAGTCCCAAATACCAACTCATGCTGCAAGTTCACCCACCTTATTCCGGATGCTCCTGGCATTGAATTTGACACACTTCAAACCACCTTCCTGCTAGCTGGTGAACTTGTGCGACCTTGAAACCTAATTTCTGACCTCACTGCTCTCAACCTTCTTGACACTGGAACTATAATTTAGGTTCCCATTCCCCTGGTGAATTAGTTTAAACCCTCCTGAAGAGCATTAACAAATCTTCCCACCCCCCCACCCCCTGAGATATTGGTACCCCTGTGTTTCAGGTGTAGACAATCCTGTTTGTAGAGGTTCCACCTACCCCAGAACAAACCCCAATTATCCAGGTATCTGAAACCCTCCCTCCTGCACCAACCCTGTAGCCATGTGTTCAACTCCTCTGCCTCCCTATTCCTCGCCTCACTAGCATGTGGCACGGGCAACAAACCAGATATTACAACTCTGTTTGTTCTAGGACCAAGCTTCCACCTTAGCTCCCTGAATTTCTGCCTTAAATCCCCATCCTTTTTCCTGCCTGTGTGGATCACGATTTGGGGTTGCTCCCCCTCAAGGATCCTGAAAACACGATCCAAGACATTGCGAACCCTGCCACCTGGGAGGCAACGCACCAACTGTGAGTCTCTCACATTCCCACAGAACCTCCTAAATGTTCCCCTAACTGTGGAGTCCCCAATGACTAATGCTCTGTTCATTCGCCCCCACCCCCGTTTTCTTCTGTGCAACAGGGACAGAATCTGTGCCAGAGATCTGTACTCCATGACTTATCCCTGGTTAAGTCCCCCCCCCCCCCCAACCCCTTCCCCCCCCCCCCCCCCCCCACAACAGTATCCAAAACAGTATACTTGGTATTGAGGGGAATAGCTACAGAGGTTCCTTGCATTACCTGCCGGTTCTTTTTCCGTCCCATGACTGTAACCCTTCTGCCTTTTTCTTGCACCTGAGGCGTGACTATCTCTCTGTAACTCCTCTCAATAACCTCCTCCGCCTCTTGAATGCTCCAAAGTTTATCCAGCTCCAGATCTCTAATGCAGTTTTCAAGGAGCTGGAGTTGGGTGCACTTCCTGCAGAGGAAGTCAGCAGGGACACTAGTGCGGACTCTCACTTCCCACATTCCTCCCATATTTTGTGCAATCTTAGTTCTCTACTGAAGTACTAAGTCATGCCTTCTCAAGTGCATCATCTAGCACTTGTCTTAAAATTCAAAATTTCAGTCTCCTCGTGCATGAATTCGGATGGCTTCGTGACTAACAGTTTCCATTTTGATGATTTTCAAGTACCCGCTCAGCTACTGTTTTCTCCAATTGGGGCCACTTGCTAGATTTATCTCAGTTGGCACACTTTTGCTTTAGCATTGTCTGAAGTTGGTTTGATATCTATCTTCAGTCTCTCCAGTTTTTCCAAAACACACAATTCTCTTGCTGTCGCACAGTTATTTATCTTCTCTGCAACTTCAATTAGTTTTATTTTGACCACTGCTGTTTGTTGCTTGTTTTTATCTAGAGGGCATTTTTATACAAAATGATGTAGAAATTGGTTGTCACCTTACTCTGACCTGATGCGTCTTAAACTTTCGTGCCAAATTGGGTGTGAATTGTACATCAAATCACATAATAGCATGAAAAAGCATTCATGCCCTCATCATAGCCTTTATGTACGCAATAATACATTGATTCTCAAATATAGATCTGTTATCTGTGAAAATCTCAGGTCGACTTTTATAGAAGATATATCGAAAATTCCAGATTTTTTGGCCAAAAATAGGGGTCCACTTTTACATGAGATTGACTTTTACTCGAGTATATATGTTAAGTCTTTAAAGTCCATGATCTCAGCCTTCTTGCCGATAGCATTTATGAAGGAATCTCTCTGACAGCTATATTAAGGCTCCAATCTCTAGTATGAATAATACTCTTCATATTAAGACTGAAAATGTTTGTTTATTTTCTGGGCTGCGTTGCATTCAATTACCTCTCATTTATCCTTAAACCTAGATTTCTGCTTAATCTGAAAGCCACATGAATAGTTGAACCAACTAGTAAAGCTATTGCAAAATTTTGGTGTGTTTGACAATGGTTCGTCAGTTAGGAAAAGATTTGTTTTTAAACAGCCAATTTTTGCAATATTCCAATTTCAAAATGTGATCAATGATATCTTGAGGGTTTGTTTTCCTTCAATTGTCTTCTGTGCAGCAGTTTGTCTGGTTTGTGCGAGTTTAATGTCGTTAATATTTTCAGAGAAAATGAACGAGAGACCCTGAAACAATTGATGCTTAAATAGGATCTGAGAGGAATGAAACAACTTTGTATTTCGCTGGAGATAAAACCTCTCAAATGTAATTAGTAACAGTTTTGTGGAATGTCTTAGCTGCCACTATGCAAAGGCATGAGGCAGCCTTGAGTGTTGTGTAAATATTCAGCTACCTCAACATGGTAAACAGTCACTTGGTGGTACAGAGCTTGAATCTTGCTGAAAAGAGATAACATTACCGAAGCTTTTGATCTTGCACTCATCATATGGAAAAATACAAGAATCCCAAATTTCAAACAATCACAGTTTGTATTACAGAAGAGAAGAGGGCGGATTAGATTGTAGTTGTCTGAAATTTGGCATTTTTCTGCCCTGATTACTCCTGTGTTTTTGAGGCAAAATAATGGCACATGATTGTGGGAGCTGAAAATGTGTTGCTGAAAAAGCGCAGCAGGTCAGGCAGCATCCAAGGAACAGGAGAATTGACGTTCATGAGCCCTTCTTCAGGAATCATGCCCGAAACGTCGATTCTCCTGCTCCTTGGACGCTACCTGACCTGCTGCGCTTTTCCAGCAACACATTTTTAGCTCTGATCTCCAGCATCTGCAGTCCTCACTTTCTCCTACATGACTGTGGGAGGTTACCTGAAGACATGCACTCTTCCTTTTTGGAGTCATCAGATGATTCCGTTAAATAAAATCCTATTATTGATGTTTGTGGGATCTTCTGTCTCTGCTTAGATGGCAGCATATCAAAATTTAACAAGGAAATAATCTTGACTTTTTGGATCAATTCAGGTACACATTTTTGAGAGACCCTTGGCTTCAGGAAAAAATAAGATAAGGACAGCATGGTGGCCCAGTGGTTTGCACTGCTGCCTCACAGCGCCAGGGTTCCAGGTTCGATTCCAGCCTCTGGCAATTGTGTGGAGTTTGCACATTCTCTCCGTGTCTGTGTGGGTTTCCTCCCACATTCCAAAGATGTGCAGGTCAGGTGAATTGGCCATGCTAAATTCTCCATAGTTGTTAGGAGCATTAGTCAGAGGGGGGTGGGTTACTCTGCGTAGAGTCAATGTGGACTTGTTGGGTCGAAGGGCCTGTTTCCACACTGTAGGGAATCTAATCTAATCTAATCTACTCAGATGTGTACAATTTTTCATTGATAAATAGGAGATGCTGGGATGTTGGTACTATCACCATTCCTGAAGAAGGGCTTATGCCCGAAACGTCGATTCTCCTGTTCCTTGGATGCTGCCTGACCTGCGCTTTTCCAGCAACACATTTTCAGCACTATCACTGGACTAGTATTTCAGTTACCCAGGCTAATTCTTAGGAGACATGGATTTGAATCCTAATAATAAATAATAATTTAATAAATCTGCAGTTTAAAGAAAATCATTATTCTAAAATCTCAGCAGCTTCACTCATGTCCTGAGGGAAGGAAAATCTGCCATCCTTACCTGAACTGGCCTACATGTTTCTCCAGATCCGTTGCAATGTGGTTGACTCTTAAACAGCCTCTGAAATGGCCTTACAAGCAATTCATCTGTATCTCACCTTTGCAAAGTCTGATATAGGATTGAAACTGGACAGACCACCCAAAATCAACCAAAGCACACTGGCACAACTGTAAAACCTGCAAAGTTCTCTTTATTAACATGTGGGGGATTTGTGCCAGGTTGGGAGAGCTACCTCACCAAATGAGTCATGCACAGTCTGACTTCCATACTCATGAAATCATACCTTACACAACTAAACCTAACATTATTTTTGCAATCGCTGAGCATGTCCTGTCAGTGGGGTCATATAGTGGTACACAGGAGCAGATGATTGCCTTGGGAATCCTCATATTGATTGTGGATCCAATGATGTCTCATGGCATTAGGTCAAACATGGGCAAGGAACTGGGCTATCCCCCTCAGTTCTCCTCCTTCATATCAGTTCTCCTCCATGTTGAACACGATTTGGAGATTCCAATAAGGGTGATGAAGGCCCAGAATGTATTCTGGGTGGGTACTTCACTGTCCATCACAAAGGGCAGCTCAACAGCATCAAGACTGACCAAACCAGTTGACTCCTAAAGTTCATAGTTGCTAGCCCAGGCTTGTTGCAGGAGATGAAGATACAAGAAGAAAAAAAATACTTTACTCATCCTCACTAATCCATCTGTTGCAGGTGCATTTGTCCTTAGCAGTCTTGTTGTGACTTTTGGAGGTCAGTCATCTCTGCTCTAGAGTACCATTACAGGACTTTCTCAGAAAATTTCCTAGATCTGACTATCTTCAGGTATTTCGTCAATGTCCTTCCTTCCATCAGAATGACTGACAAAGCAAAATAGTGATTGACGAAACAAATAGAAGCAAAATATTTCACATGCTGGAAGTCTGAAAAGAAACAGAAAATGCTTTCACAGAAGAAATGTCATTGGTCTTGAAATGTTAACACACTTCCTCTCTGCTGAGACGTTGCCAGACCTGCTGAGTTTCTTCAACATTTTCTGTTTTTACTGTTGACTTAAAGTCCATTTCACATTTTGAGTGAATTCATCAATACCTAAGAGTATAAGAGATAAGAGCAGATTTAGACCATGTGCCACCTAAAGCTGCTGCTACAGTTTAATGTACACTGGGTTAGCAGACAGGTTTGACCTCTCAATGCCACAAGTAACCCATGAGGCAGCAAGGATGACAATGAAAAATTCAAGAAAGGTTACCCTTACTCAATATTGCCTTACATTATGACTCACCTGTAGTCAGAGACTGAGAAGTTATAGATACAGACACCTTGTTGAAAGCAGGAAAGCACACAGGGTTTGACTGGAAGAGCAATGGGCATGGGAGGGACAGAACCTGAGAGGCACAGTTCCTCCATATCACAGTTTCTATTTCTCCTGTGCTGCTACTCCAGCAAATCCAAGCCCACGTTCTCTCCCTCCCTAGATGAGGAGTCATCCAGACTCAACGTTAATTTGCTATCTCCATGGATATTGCCTGAATCACCCTGATCTCCAGCATTTGTTGTTTTCTTGACTTTTCACTGTACCTCGGTACACGTGACAGTAATAAATCAAATCATCTGCTTTCCAATTAAAAATCTGTTCTAGGTACAATAATTTTTTGAAAATAAGTATTTTTCATAAAATAGAGAATATATTTTGTCTACACAATGTTTCACTAGTCTGTTCCATTCCGTGAGTGGAAATTGCATTGGCAGATTACAGTTCTGAAAGCACTTGCAAGCCTTTTGCACATGATTTTACAAGTAATAAACCATTGACTAATTAGACCGTTGGAATTATATTGTGTTATTTTTATCAGGGGCGAGAATTGGGCTTGAGGGTTGTGCAGTTTTTGACAGCAGCTTGGGACATGATGCATGGAGGTGAGTATTTTTGCAACATTATTTATAAAATTAGCAGACCCCTCACCACTCCAGTCCCAGTTATAGCAGCCCTTCTTTTCAAGATAAGACAAAATGGGTTGGGATCTTGGCACTCAACTTGAATCTGCGTTTAATTTCCTTGTGCTAAAGAATTACTATTAGGAATTGAAATTCTGATGACTTTTCTTCCCCTCTCATGCTAAGTACAGCAGCAATGACAAATCAGCAAATTTAGAATAGATTGAGTTGCTTCATTGTGTATTCTATGTCTATTCCCTGTCTGTACAATTAGGAGAATGCCTTCATTTCCAGCAATCTTAAGCTTTTTTGGCTCAAGCATTTTAGACTATTGAGTCAGAACAATATATTGAATGATAACAGCACCTATTTTAGACGCTGCTGCCATTCAGTACATTTACATTGTAGCTGTCACTATTATGTAGTCACTGGGCGTTTTGAGAGAATGTTGAACTATTTGTGAATGCAGGTTGTCAATGGAAACTACTAAAATGTTAAGTTTGCATTATCAATATTGTGTTCAATTACTATATAATTCACAGGAAGCATAAAAAGTAAAACCGGTATAATAAATGTACAAGTCTTAAGTTTTAGGAACAAGGTGATGTACTGATTAGCTGCATTGTTTGTGCGTTTTTGGGACTTGATGTGGTGGAAGCTACTTGGTTTTGTCTTGAAAAGTTGTTTGAGTTTTGTTGCAATAATGTCTGTTATCCAATTTAGAAGTATTTTATTCTCAAAAATGCATTAAAACAAGAGTTAATGGTGTAAAAGGTATTATCAAAAAACATATTTTTGTGTAATCTTCACAGGGGAAGATATTTTCTTCTAAGTTAAAAATGCAGGTACTTATTTTTCCAGCTATTTTCTTTTTTGATTACCAGAAAGAGTTGCAGACGAGCTTGCCATATGCTGATTTTATAAACACACATCGACATAATAGTGCCATTAAGTTGATAATATAACTGTAAATCATTTGGTTAATTTGAAAACAAATTTATGTTAATTGCTAATTAACATATAAAGATCGTGAAAGAGTTGTGTTACGTAAAGAAGTTTGTCTTAGTTGGTTCTATTCAGTTTTTTTCACAAATGCCTGTTTCATCAGAACAGAGTGCGTTGGCAGAAGATTAGAACCTTATCTATTATCACAGGGGGTTTCAGATTTACAAACGTCCAACTTACAAGCACTCGTATTTACAAATGCAATCCCATACAGGACTGTAATTTTGAAGATTGACATACATTTTATGTACTTGTGAATGATTACTTTGTATTGTCCTGCATTATGACTTGCATACACATCAACTTGTGAATTGACTTAGAATCATAGAGTCATACAACCATATAACATGGAAACAGACCCTTCGGTCCAACTCGTCTGCACTAACCAGACATCCCAATCTGACCTAGTCCCATTCATCAGTATTTGGCCTATATCCCTCTAAACCCTTTCTGTTCACGTACTGATCCAGATGCCTTTTAAATGTTGTGACAATACCTGCCTCTCCCGTTTGCTCTGGCAGCTCATTGCATACACGTGCCATCCTCCTTGAGAAAGTTACCCTTCAGGTCCCTTTTAAATCTTTCCCCTCTAGTTTTGGACTCGTCCACCCTAGGAACAAACCTTGGCTATTCATCCTGTCCATGCTCCTCAAGATTTTATAACCCTCTAAAAGGTCACCCCTTGGCCTATGATGCTCCAGGGGAATAAATGCCAAACTATTCAGCCTCTCCTTATAACTTAAACCCTCCACTCCAAGCAACATCCATGTAGGTCTTTACTGAGCCTTCTCAAGTTTAACAACATCCTTCCTGTAGAAGGGTGACCAGAATTGTACATAGTATTCTAAAAATGACCTAACCAATGTCTGTTCCAGCTTGGCACCCCGATTCTTATATTCAGTGTTCTGACCAATGAAGGCAAGGTTGCAAAATGCCTCTTTCACCACCCTGTCTACATGTGATTCCATTTGGATCGAAGGCACTATGCATCCCTAGGGCTGTTTGTTGACCCCTACAATTTAATATATAAGTCCTGTCCTGGTTTTTCTTATCAAAATGCAACATCTCACATTTATCTAAATTAAATTCCATCTGCCACTCCTTGACCCATTTGCCCATCTGATCAAGGTCACTCTGTACACTGAGATAATCTTATTCACTGTCTATTTCACTGCCTATTTTGGTGTCATCTGCAAACTTACTGACTCCACTTCCTATATTCACATCCAAATCCTTTATATGAATGATGAAAAGCAGTGGACCCTGTACCGATCCTTGTGGCTCACCACTGGTCACAGACATGAGAACAGAATCTGTTCACAACCCACGACTGCCTGTATTATGTTGGCAGCAGGATGCTTTGTGACAGCTGAAGTTTGTGTACTCCTTTTGACTACTTATTTGAACCATGCAGAACATACAAACAGATTGCAGTTAATACCGATGTACTCTAGTAAGTTGATCTCCATAAGGAATTGGTTGTAAACTAGTTACATTAGAACATGACATGTTTAAATTCATCACTGGGCACAATTATTGATCAGCTGGCATGTATATACTACCGTATTGCCAGACAGCAATTAACCAGACTGTCTAATTCAAGATTTAGGTTCAGCTTGGGACATACAAATTGCCACATTTGGAGAAATATGTTGTATGATTCATGTGTAAAAAGACTGTTACCAGTATTCACACAAAGTACCATTATTTAATGTGTAGTTTGAATCTTTACTTCAGTTGGTAGCAAGCTTTCTGTGACAGTCTTGATATGATTGAATTGCAGTTCACTAACATGCATGCTGGTGAATACTTAAAAGTCTATTTCAGCCTGCATGTACTGCTTGCGACTTCCTGTGACATCTCTGTTTAGACTTCTTCCAATGTATGTATTTTCCACAATGTCAAGAATATCCTCCAATCTTGTTATGATAACCTAGATGAAGTAATTTAACTGAATGGAACATGCTGTCAGAAATACTGATAAGGTGTCAACAAAGTGGAAATTAGAAGTCTTTGGATTGCAGAAAGAAAAAGACCAAAGTAAGAAATTTCATAGTGTTGAGATACAGGATATCAAGAAATGCTTGTATTATTGAAACACGAATGATAATAACATAAAACTTGGTGAAATGTAATCAAATGTGATAAAAATGTGATTTAAGTGACCTGACAATGTTTTGTATTGCTCAGAAAAGGCAGCTTGTTGAAGCTTTTTCCTTGCATTGACAAAAATTAACAAAGGAAAGGGAAACAACATCTATGTATTGTATATTTGTTGTTTTCACTTTTCTTGAGACTTGTTCTAATGTGTACAAGATGGAAAAAAATAAATTGAGCTTTGTTTCTGTAATACTAAATTTTGTCTGACCAAATGATTATTTATAATCTATTTTATTATCCATTTAGGTTGATCATTAGACATCTGTGAAATGTATCCGATTGTCGCTGTTTGGCATTGGATTGAGGGGAAGAAAATGAAACAAATTGTGCTTTGATTAAATCTAAATTACGTAAGCTTATTTTTCCCTATTGTTAATTTATTTTATTTTTGGGTAGTCTTTGGTTTATGCATGCTCAGTTGTGTTCAAGAGGAAAGCAATGCTGAGAAATGTTTAAACATTATTCACTGTTAATGAGCAAATTTGATGTTGTTTCTGGCTAAGTAAACTTCATTCATCAATTGTTACCTGGACTTGAACCCATCAAGGAACCAAAATAACTAAGTAAACTTTGTTGAGAGTTTACAGGTGTGAATGCATAATTTTAAGTGCAGTATTGTCATTCAGATTTGAGTAAAGTATAACTATTGATGTAAAAAACCTCCCTACTGAGATCGCAGGTATTATTAAATGTATCCAACAAGGTAGTTTTGCATTTTATCTTTCAGAAGCTGAGTTCTGTCTGTTGGGAGCATTTTCAATGTTATAAAATTGTCATTGTAATAGACCTTTTGCTAAAAAGAGAAGCAGTTTAATGAGCTGAGTCAATGATGTCACATAATAAATTATTCTTTCAATAGTTTGATACGATTAAACAGCTCCTGTTTGAAATTGTGCTTTGAATACATGCCAGACTCAACGTGAGTCTCATGGTTCAGATGGCATTCATCAGCAATTCAAGTCTCATTCTTGTAGCTTCTGTTATGATATCAGTCCTAAAGTAAAACATAATAATTTTAATGAAGTAAAATTAAAATTAATACAGCTAAAGTGATATTAGCTGCTGCAAAATTCATAGACACAATGGCAAATGAAATATTTTCAAGATTGAAACAAGACTAAGAATTAATCAAGAATTAATAACCTATGTTTATTTCTAACATTTTGTAGAAACAAAAATAAATCGAAAGAGATATGAAATGAGAATAGGAATTTCTGGAAATGCACAGTTGGTTCAAACGTTCTCCTTGGAAACAATAACCTGCTTTTCTCTTTTAAGTTAAAAATCACACAACACCAGGTTATAGTTCAACAGGTTTAATTGGAAGTACTAGCTTTTGGAGCGCTGCTCCTTCATCAGATGGTTGCGTCCTTTTCTCTTTTAAACTTTTGCCTTGTATTACCTGCAACAACAACCCTGTAGATATATTGCAAGTTCTGATTTGATTGTGCATAGTGCATTTTATTTCCTAAATGTAGAAGCGAAGAAGTTCTGAACAATAGTAAATCACTTGTCCGAATCGTATCCAATGAGGATTGTGTCATTTTTTTAATATTGTAAATACTTTTGCAAGTACTCCACAATTTTGTTTGTAGCTGAGGTCAAATATATAAGTTTGCAACTATATTCTCTTCATGACTGATGTACTGTTAAAGCCAATTAATTAGTGGCATCACTTTTTTTAAAAAAGCAAAAGACTTATAAAAATATCCAGGAGTGGAAAGCAACTTCAAATGAATGCTGTGGCTAATTTTCACACAGCGTGGACCCTTAAAGAACTTTTGGCAAGGACAACCGATGTGTAGGAGCTCCATCATTTGTAATCCCCCCTTCAAGCCACAAACAATCCATAATTGCCTTCAGAAGGTTTTTTTTTCAGTCATTCATGGGATGTGTATGTTGCTGGTTGGACAACATTTGTTGCTCATCCCTAATCCCCCAGTTACAAGTCAACCACATTGCTGTGGTCTGGAGTGATACATAGGCCAGATTAGGTAAGGATGACAATTTCCTTCTCTGAAGGACATTGATGAACCAGATGGGTTTATCTGGCAATTGGCAATGGATTCATGGTTATCATTAGACTCTTAATTCCAGATTTTAAAACTGAATTCAAATTCTACCATTTGCTGTGGTGGGATTTGAACCTGGATCTCTCGAACATTACCTGTGTCTCTGAATTAATCTAGTGATAATGCCATTAGGCCAACACCTCCCCACAAGGATGAGCTGCCTGTTTGAACGTCTCTTAGCCATGAGGAGTAGGTACACCCACAGTAGTCTAGATTAGAGTGAGATTAGATTAGATTACTTACAGTGTGGAAACAGGCCTTTCGGCCTAACAAGTCCACACCGACCCGCCGCAGCGCAACCCATCCAGACCCATTCCCCAAATTTAGCCCTTCACCTAACACCACGGGCAATTTAGCATGGCCAATTCACCTAACCTGCACATTTTTTGGACTGTGGGAGGAAACCGGAGCACCTGGAGGAAACCCATGCAGACACGGGAAGAATGTGCAAACTCCACACAGTCAGTCGCCTGAGGCGGGAATTGAACCCGGGTCTCTGGCGCTGTGAGGCAACAGTACTAACCACTGTGCCACCGTGCCGCCCACAAGAGTGGTGCTGGAAAAGCACAGCAGGGCAGGCAGCATCCGAGGAGCCTGACCTGCTATGCTTTTCCAGCACCTCTCTAATCTAGACTTTGGTTTCCAGCATCTGCAGACCTTGTTTTTACCTACATTCACAATAGTGTTAGGAGGAAAGTTCCTTGATTTTTTACCCAACGGTGGTGGTGATAAAATTCTGAGTCACGATAGTGTGTGGTTTGGAGGGGAACCTGCAGGTGGTGGTGTTCCTATACATCTGTTGCTCTCTTCCTTCTAGGTGACAGAGTCATGGGCTCCAAAGGTGCTCTCAGGGGAACCTTGGTGAGTTGCTGCAATGCATTTTGGAGATACACACTGCTTCTACTGAGTGTGAGGAAATTTAAACAAAATTCTGGAAAGACGCAGCAGGCCTATCTGGATCTGACAGAGGAAAGAAGACGAAAAGGCCAGCTCTGGTGAAGGGTTCAATTGAAACGCATATGTATCAGATGTCTACTGATCTGCTTCACATGTCTAGCATTTTGATTTTCATTTCAAAAGCGTATGTATTTAGAGTAATTAATAGTTGGCAGAAAATCATATTGTGAATGGAGCAGTTTGATAACTGCTTGAGTGAAATTCAAGTAGTTTTTTTATTATATGGAGCTTTCCTATTCAAGTGCTACCCTATATTTATGACCAGTGCATTTTACTCTTAGTGAAACACACCAGGTGTTGTTGGGTAGTGTTTACATTAGTTACTAAAGCAGCTTGAAGTTGTTTATTGGTGATAGCTGCTTTATAAACACACATTTTACTTAACAAGGTGAGGAGTCGTGAAGAACAGAAAATTCGGATGACTGGAATTTATTCAAAGGTTCTGAGTATCCATATTGCTTCTTACCAGCATGATATTTCTGCCTAGATGATCTGGTAGGGTGTCAGCATCCACTTTTAGGTCTTTTGCACGTTGTCTCATTACCTGGATGGCTAGAGTGTAAGGATATAATGATGCCAAAGGTGCTGGTTCATACTCATACCAGCTGTGATAGTTTCTGCATGCCTACCTCCACATCTTGCCCCATCAAACTATATGGAGAGACGTTCATTTAATCTTTTGTGCTGTATGGCTAATTGATCTATTACCTCATGTGAATAATGACCATTGGGGTGATTTAGTTAACTACTACTGCTACCTAGTGAACCAGATATTAGCAGAAATTAGTTGTTTTGGTGGTGGTGGTGGAGGAGAGGGGAGCTGGAGGAAGACAGAGGATGTACGGGTAATGGGTATGGAGAGGAGGAAACAATAATAAAATGAGGAGAGACCACTGAGAGCTAATACTTTGAATATAGATTACAGTCGTAGGCAAAGCAATTGACATCTTAGTCTGAACTACAGGTTGCTGAGTAGTGGATTTATGAGAACAATCTTTTAGCCTGTGGTTTTTTGATCTGGTGAAGGAAAACTATGGAGGGACGTACTTCTGCTATTGCTGAATCTATTACATTATGTATAAAATGGTTTTAATTTAATCAGATATCTACTCATTCCCCAGGAACGTATCAAGAATAAGATCCTGTTTTTTTTTGTGGTTTGAGCGTGCCTGATGGTGATATTTTCTATAGAGCAGTTGCAATTTAAATGTAATTACTGAGGTCCTGAAGGGCATGTAGAACACAAAGTTAACACGCAGATGCAGCAAACAATAATGAAGTCAAAAGGCATGCGGACCTTTATTGATGGTCTAGACTGCAAGAATAGGAAGTCTTGTAGTAATTGTGCAGAGCTTTTTGTGAGACCACATTCGTGTTCAGTTTTATATGGTTGTAGGTATGTTAGCTGAGCTGGGAAGTGGATTTGTGGATGTTTCCATGAACACCAACGAGCCACTAAATGTCACAACCAGCTGTCCCTAGTAGCTATATACACAAATGACAAGGACCACAAATTTGACTGAGACAACACAATGATCTTAGGACAAGCTAAACAGAGAACAGCCAGAGAATTTCTAGAGGCATGGCACTCATCCACGGACTCCATCAATAAACACACAGATCTAGATCCAATATTCCAGCCACTACAATAAAAAACTGGTACTGGCAACCGGAAGCAGCAGGAATGGAACCAAATAAATTCCAGAAGAGACAGTACGCAGCGCTTCACAGGAGACTCCAAAGCACTGAAAATGCCACCTAGACAGGGGCGAAACGTCTGCAAATCAACTTCCCAGCTTGACGAACATACCCACAACCATGGCAACCAGCACCCGAGCTACAAATCTTTACGTAAACCTTGATTGTTCTATCTCTGAAAAGATAAACTTATATTGAAAAACTAGATTGCTTTTTGAAATGAGTGAGTTGTCTTGTGATAAGGTCCAGAGTAAATGGTGTCTGGAGTTTAGGAGAATGAGAGGTGTTTTCATTGAATATACCAGATTCTGAAGTCATTAGACAGGTTAGAAACTGCAAGCATTCTCCCATTTGCTGGGCAATCCCCTACTAAGGGGCTAATTACATAAGACTTAGTTGGAGATAAATTTCTTCACTCAAAGGCTTGTGAATCTTCACAATTCTTTATCCAAGAGCAGTTGATTGCTGTATCACTAGTTATATTTAAAATTGAGGGTTGCAAGAGCAGCATGGAAAGGGAGTTAGGGTCAAATATCAGTCATGAGTGTATTGAACGCAGGGAAGACTTGAACCAGATAACTTCCATCATCTTCTTGAGTTTTCTGCCTGAAGATCTGTCCAACCCTCAGTATCACAACCTCCACCACAGATATGGCAAGCAGTGATTCCAAATGCAAGCCAGCCGGAACAAGGATTGAAGCCCCTGCTGATGGCACAATTTGATTGACGCCAGCCATCCAGCCAACTGAGCTACCCTGTATGGTCTGCCCATCCTTATTCTTGAATGACGTTCTTAATTTGGCATTATTCATGATTCAGTTGGCTTTCTATCTTCTGTTTGTACGAGGCAGGTGTCATTTCTGCCTTCCTTAAATCTGCTGGCAATATTGGGTGGTGGATAGGTGGAGCAGAGTGATAATTAATTGTTCATGAATAGAATGCATGAATGGTAATACCTGAAGTAGATTCAACATGTAACAATAGGTCTCCATGTGTAAATTTGTGATTCTTGCTGGTTAATAGTTCAAGTATTTATCATTAGTATAATGGATCGTAACAGCTGGACAAATCTAGGGTGAATTAAAAGAATGAGAATACTAGTTATGGAAAATTTAAGAAAATGAGTCTCTTTGGTGAATCATTCTCCATTGGACACTGCTTGCTTTGAATCGTTCTTAGTTGTTGGCTATAAGACCACTAGTTGCTTTGAGATGTGTATCTCAGTAGATATAGGACCAGCATACATACCTCTTGTGGTGTAATGAGATTCATGTAAATCATAATGACACAACAATGCATGCCTCTGACACTAGTAAAAGAGCATGCAGCAGAATTAGCATGTTAAGATATGTCATTGATGTGACATGAGAGAGCTGTTGTTTGATAGCTTACAAGGTACAAGTATTTTTAAGAAGAAAGGATGTTACAATACTTATGGAGTTGATGAGACCTATTTAGAGATGATAAGCAGGCAGTCAGTGTCTATATGTGCAATGCTAGTGGCCTGAGATAGTCCAGACTGGTATCTTACTGTAAAGATTTAAAGCACTTAAAGCAATTCTTGGTTTAAAACACTTGTAATGCTGGTCTGGTGTCTTTCTTTTAGGAGAAAGTGAGGACTGCAGATGCTGGAGATCAGAGCTGAAAATGTGTTGCTGGAAAAGCGCAGCAGGTCAGGCAGCATCCCAGGAGCAGGAAAATCGACGTTTTGGGCATGAGCCCTCCTTCAGGAATTCCTGAAGAAGGGCTCATGCCCGAAACGTCAATTCTCCTGCTCCTTGGATGCTGCCTGACCTGCTGCGCTTTTCCAGCAACAGATTTTCAGCTCTGGTGTCTTTCTTTGTCTCGCAAAATCTCATACTTGGTTGCTCATGTCAGAATGTCTGTTAAGAGTTAAATGTCGGTAGATTGTCCTGTGGGCTTTGTGATTTCATTTGAAAGATTAAAAATAAGGTTTAAAAAGAACATTATCTTGCTAAATTTAGATGGCCTAGCTCCAGGAAAATAACTCCTGGATCATGATCTCATTACCTTTTCCATACTTCGGTTGAAGATTGTTGGAGAATTGCAAAACCTGGACCAGACAAGGGGTTAAAAACAATCCATCAGATCCCTGAACTCTGTTATCTGATGGCTCTGTTAGAAGTGTGTTTTTTTAGAGGTCAAGTAAAGGCCCAAATGGCTTGGCTGTGGTACCTCACATCTCCTCCTCCCCTCCTCAGGCAGCACCCCTGCCTTCTTTTGCTCGCAGCTCTCTGCTTTTTCTTGATCTCTCAGCTCTCTCCCTAATATAATTTTGAACTTCATGAAACAGTGATAAATTACTGTGTTGGCTTTTGTCTTGTGTGCATGTTCAAAACACTTTTAAAAAAGCATTGCGCTGAACCTCTGAGGTGTGACAATGGTTGTCAGATTACCACTCTGCTCTGTTATTTTGACCCTGTGATAAAGCTCTGCAGTTCTGATTGAGACTTCTTAATCTGGCTTCTTCAGAAATGCAAAGTGGTCTTTCAGAGTCATGGAGTCATAGTCATACAGCACAGAAAGAACCCTTTGCTTCAACTCCTCCATGTTGACTAAGGTTCCCAAACTAAACTGGTGCCACCCGCCTGCACTTGGCCCATATTCCTCTAAACCTTTCCTATTCATGTACTGTCCAAATCTCTTTAAGTGTAACTGTACCTGCATCTACCACTTCCTCTGGCACATCCTGTGTGGAAAGGTTGCCTCTCAGGTCCTTTTTAAATCTTTCTCCACTTGCCTTAAAAAATATTCTCCCTAGTTTTGAACTTTTCCACCCTTGGAAAAAGACCTTTGCTAATCATCTTATTATGCCCCTCATGATTTTATAAATCTCTATAAGATAACTCTTCACCCTTCTATGCTCCAATGAAAAAGATCCTAGCCTATCCAGCCTCTCCTTAAACTCTAACCCTCCAGTCCTGGCAACATCCTGATGAATCTTTTCTGAACCCTGTCCAATTTAATAATGTCCTTCTTATAGCAGGGTGACCAGAACTGTACACAGTATTCCAAAAATGGCCTCACCAATGTCCTGTACAACCTCAACATGACATCCCAACTCATATACTCAGTGGTCTGAGCAATGATGGCAAGCATTCTAAATGCCTCCATAACCACCCTGTCTACCTAGGCGCAACTTTAAAGAACTATATACCTGAGCCGCTAGGTGTCTCTGGCAACTTGTTGGTGTTATCTGCAAACTTACTAACCATGCCTCCTAAATTCTCATCCAAATTGTTGATAAATAACAAACAACAGTGGATTCAGCACTGATCCTTGTGGAACGCCACTGGTCAGAGGCCTCTCATCCAAAAAGCAACCCTGCACCACCACCACCTTCTGTCTCCTATCATCTAGCCAATTTTGTATCCACTTGGCAACTCTTTCACGATTTTCCATGCAAAAATCCCCCCATGATTACTATCCATCATCTGTCCTTGCCTCTCCAAACATACATAAACCCTATTTCTCAGAATCCTTAACAACTTACCTACCACCGATATCAGACTCACTGGTGTGTTCTTTCCAAGCTTCTCCTTACAGCCTTCCTTAAGTAAAAGCACGACAATAGCTACCCCTCCAGTCCTCTAGCACCTCACCCATGGTTGATGATACAACTCTGCTAGGGCCCTGCAATTTCTTCCCTAATGTCCCATAACATCCTAAAATATACTTGATCGTGGATTTATATCCACCTTTGTTTTTTTAAGACCTCCAATACCTCTCTTTCACTAATGTGAACTGTTTTCAAGACATAAATATTTATTTCCCAGAGTTCGGTAGTCTCCGTATTTCTCTCCATAATGAAAATAGATGCCAAATACTTGTTTAGTACCTCTCCCATCTCCTGTAGTTTCACATGTAAATGACCTCATTGATCTTTAAGGGGCCATATTTTCTCCCTAGTTGCTGTGTTCTTAATGTACTTGTAGAATCTCTTTGGATTATCCTTAACCTTATCTGTCAAAGCTAACTCATATCCCCTTTTTGTCCTGCTATAGAATGCCTACAAGGTAGACTGATTTCCTTCTTAAAAATATCCCTACACCCTTTTATATTCTTGAAGAGATTCCTTTGATCCCAGTTGACTATACCCAATATATGTCCCCTCCTTATTCTTGACCAGACCCTCAATACCTTCATTCATCCATTGTTCCCTACTCTTGCCGAACTTACCCTTCACTCTAACAGAAGCATGATACCTCTGAACTCTTGATATCTCACTTTTGAAAGCCTCCCATTTGCTAGTCGTACTTTGCCTGCGAACAGTTTAGTCTACTCAACTTCTGAAAGTTCCTGTCTCAAAGTGTCAAAATTTGCCTTACTCCATTTAAGAACTTTAATCCTTTTCCATAACTATTTTAAGTCTAATAGAATTATGGTCACTGCTCACCCACTAACAATTCAGTCACTTGCCATGCCTTTTTTCCTAAGAAAAGGTCAGGTTTTACTCTGTCTGTGGTAGGTGCATCTACATATTTATCAGGGAAAGCAAGTCACATGTCTTTTTTTCCCCCAGTATTAATGAGTAAATCAGCTAATTTTCATTGCTAACTCACTGAAAACCATTGAAGTTCATATAGAGTGAATATTTGAGTCATATGGAAAATGACAAGCTTATGGAGCAATATCTCATTCAGGAATAATGCCTTGAATAGGAAAACATTCCTGTAGTTATTTTACCTTGAGTGTGCTTAAAATCTGCGCAGTGAGCAATGGTAGGATTAAATCCCTGGATGCTTGTAGAAACAAATACATTCCGTGTTTTCTGCTGTATACGCCCTGTTAAAGCTGAACGCGCCTGTCCTCCAGAATTGCAGATTGTTATTTTTGTTTTATACAGATGTCTTTGAAGATTTTTAACATGCTGTTTGTGTAGATTGAAGGCAAATCTGTTTAAGGTGCTATATGATTTTCAAGTAAAGATTTCATTGGAGGTGCTGGATGGAAATATCCTGTTTTTGAGTTCCTTTCTATAGCCTCTTGCTGTGCTAATCTTGTGCTTGCTAGTTAATCTTGACAGCCATATTTAGGAGCTTCATGTAGTATGATGTAAGGTAACCAATCATTTGTGATTTGCAGCAATGACTCTATAAACATTGTTCAGGGTTTGCTCCAGAACTGAGAAATTATTACTGTTATGTCTTAGAGTTCAAGCTGCTGGATCCTCTTTTCAAGTATCCTCTCTTCTTGTAAAATATTTACTTTTTGATATTTAATTAGTTGCATTGGAAGAAAATGATAGGTTAAGTTCACTTAAACTTACAAATATTGAAAATATACAAGTCCCCTCCTACATCCTTCTCCCTTCTTCAGGCAGCCCCAGCTCTTCACTTTTTCTCATTCTCTCAGCGCTCCGTCTCTCTAATATTAGAATTAGAATCTCTACAGTGTGGAAACAGGCCCTTCGGCCCAACAAGTCCACAATGACCCTCCGAAGAGTAACCCACCCAGACCCAAATCCCCTACCTTATATTTATTTACCCCTGATTGATGCACCCAGCCTACACATCCCTGAACAATATGGGCAATTTAGCATGGCCAATTCACCAAATCTGCACACCTTTGGACTGTGGGAGGAAACCCAAACAGACACAGGGAGAATGTGCAAAATCCACACAGATAGTCGCCCGAGGCTGGAATCGAACCCAGGTCCCTAGCACAGTGAGGCAGCAGTGCTAACCACTGAGCTACTATGCCACTCCAGTATAATTTTGATTTTTATGAAACCGCTATAATTACTGTATTGTCTTTCACGCACACAACATTTAAAAAAACCACTGGGCTGAACCTTCCAAGGAATGGCAGTCACTGTCAGATTGCCACACAGCTCCTATAGTTTGACCCATGGTAGCATTCTTCAGTTCTGCTTGAGATTTCCTCATCTTGTTTCTTCAGAAGTGTGAAGTGGTCTATCATCAGGGGAAAACATCTTACATTCCCTTTTTCCATTTTATTGCTGTACTTGTAAGTTGTCATTGCTATCACATTGAAAACCTTTGGGATGTTTAAATAACTTTCCTGTGTGAGAGTGCATGAGTATGAGTGAGGTAATTTCAAAGGGTGGTGAGGTCAGGTTGGGGAGGAGTTGGGATAGTTGGATGTTTCTGGGAGGAGTTCGAGGAGGAGGTAGGGGGTTGTCCGTTGCAAAGTCAGCTAGGAGATGGACATGGTTTTAATTTGTCTTAACTATCCAGGAAAATAAGTTAATGTGTACTAAATCTCTAACTCAGTATTATTCTTCTTGACCCCCAAGTTGTCTGCAAAGTGCCAGGAAGTGAATGGGCACTCTGTTTTGGGCTGGAAAGGAGGTTCTTTTCCTCTCAGAAAAGTGAAAGAAATTCTCCCATTAGGCCTGGGACCAGATCACATGAGGGCAAAGTGCCTCAAGCAGGCATGAATGAACAGGAGCTTAGTGCAGGAAGTGGATGATTGATCTCCTGTGTTCTGCAAGGGTAAGCACTACCATTTTCTCGCTGCTATCTCATTCTGAAATGGCCATCACTTGGTCTAACGCTGTTGCAAATGCATGTCAATCTCACCCACTTACGCACTGAAAGGCTCACATCCATCTTATGCTGCCTATCTTCTAGCACTTCCCAAGTACTTTACTTCCTTGTAGCTAACCACCCTGCAGAGCTGTTTGCATGTTCATTCCCATTGCATTCAACCTTTTGCTTTCTTTCATTGATGGCAGACTGGTGTACAACAGGAAGGAAAGCCTCAGACTGGCAAAGAGCTTCCTGCTCTCCAAGTCCTCATTGTCTTTGAAGGAAATGCAGTCCAGCTAATTGATGAGGTTCAATATGGTTCTGCACATCTGGAGAGATCAACATGGTAGAAGCCAGTGAGGAACATTGTTGTCTGCTCTCCTCAAATATACAGCCAGTCCTTGTCATTCCTCTGCAAAATAGTTTTTGCGACTGCATCAACTTATTCTCTTTCACCTCTTCCACAGTCATGAGCAGTCAATGGACTGAAAACCACAATAGGCAGTAGAGGCTGTTCAGCAGCATCACCTCTGAGGTTGATGCGATGAAACTTGGAAGGGTTCACTGGCAATGTGTTTTATTGTGCTACCTACCAACACAAGAACTGTCACCTTTTTTTGTTAAAGTAAACTAAAGGATGCAAATCTGGTGAGCATGTCAATAGCATGTGATCAAAACCAATAGAAGAGGAAATGTCCAAGGTCCCTGATACTAGGAGACACTTAGCTTCATGCTGAAGATGTGCCAGTCTACTTGGCTATCAGCTACATGGTCAGTCTGTGGTATCAGGAGGATATCAGTCAGGATTTTAGGAGACCTGTACAAAAGCTGGAAGAGTCTGTTGCTTCTTTCTCCTGTGATTTCTCTGGCATGTATGTGCTTTGCTGCTGCACAGAATATATGATGACTAACTTGGAGAATCAAGTCCAGCAGAATGGTTACCAGATATGTGTTCAGGTTTACACTCGGCATCAGTGCCAAAGCAAGAGATGGACAAGGCACCTCACCCTCTTACCAGATGCTGCTGCCTGTAAAGAAGCCTGCATTGAGCAGGACCGACCAACAGGCAACACAGAAACGTCATGTCAGAGCAATGCAGAGATGTCCTATCCCTCCACCTCCCCCCTTCTAGTTGTCCTGTCATCTGCAGCAAGTAAGGCCGTGGAGAATGCACATGTATCTGTGTAGGAATTTCTCACCAGCCTGGGTTGCTCTACACCTCAAGTCCACAGTGGATGACAGCCAAATTCTTCATGATCTGCAGAGTGCTCCAATCAGTAGGCTCTCTCCACTCTGTGAAGCCTGCACCAAGGTATAGTGGCAGGCAAAGGAAGAAGAAATCCTTTTGAGGGTGCTTTGGTGGCATGGGTGTTTGATGTATTAAAAATGAGACATTTAAATATATATGAACTATTTTAACATTTGTCACAGTCTAATTTCCTTGTTTGGTGTCTCCATGATTGTCTGAAATGAAAGTAGTTAAACATCTTCTCCATTACAGGGAGATGCTGCCCTTCTGTTGAAAACCTTTGAATGTCTCATTGCATCAGCAATTTGTGTGCCTGTTCTCTCTCTTTTCTGGCAGGCTATAAGGCTTGACCTTTGGATAGTGCAGTCAGAGCTGTAGAGATAGTGTTCAAGGACTCATGGTTTGTCCTGTCAGTTCAATGGCAGGATATTGGATCTGGGACAACCACCTCGCAGTTGTCATATGAGAATTGTGCAGAAAGCTAATTTAAAAAGCTACAAGAACAATAGGTCTTTACCCTGGATGGGGTCTCAATATCCAGTTTGGGTTATTCTCAGCACCTGAGTTGGCAAAGAAATCTGAAGGGTGACTCTGATCATATTTTGTGGGGGGTTTCTGAGGAATTGTTAGCATTTGTGAACTTCATGATATCATGACACAATGTCAGATCCTTGCATTTTATAGCACTGCAGGGTGATGAGGGCAATTGAGACACATGAATGCAGGTAGGATGTCACAGACCTGGGGAACCTTCCTCACGGTGAGAGCTCCCAATTAGCCTTCTCTTTCATGGATGATGATGCAGAATAGCCCTCAACCCTTGCCACCATTCTGTTCTGTGGCTGTGGCATCCATTTAGGATATCAGAAAATGTGTAGTGCCTGTAATCATTTAGACTTGAAACATTAGTTGACTTTCCAATGGATGCTACCTGATCCGTTATGATTTCCAGCATTTTTTTATTTTCAGTCCTTGTGATGGTTGCCTTGTGTTAATGAGACTGTTTCTGAAATGCATTTTCTCTCCTGGTTGCATTGCCACTTCATGAACTCAGGCATACAGTAAACAATCAGGCAAAAGTGTACTATCTTTAAGATTTTTGATTACTTGAGTGCTGTTGATGTTTTAAAATCAACCTGTTTGGCGATGTTATGACATACCTCTGGGACAGTTTGAATCAAAACCTTCTGGCTCTGAGTTAGGAATACATCCACTGTGTAGCAAGATGCCAAATGCTGATATTATGCTTGCATTGTAATAATTGAGGTCAGCTGAATCTGATTGTCCACCCAATAGACTCTAGATGAATAGGAGGCTTGAGTTTGCCAAAACATGCAAAATATAATACTGGCCCCCACAAGTGAATATATATCCACTTCTATTTTGACAAGTATATCGCACAGTTAGTTTGACAGCCATTAGCATGGTGAGATTCAGCTTTCCTGTTGGGTCGTTCAAATACCAACCTCCCTTATTCCTAATTTGTTCCACCCTCACTGGTTTGCCGTATTTGTTGACCCTTTGACCTTTTATCCACCTCTCCTTCATACATCTGAAATTATGTTTGCCATTGTGGTCTAATCTTTCCTCACAACCCTTCAATATAGAGGTGCCACGGCCCCTAATAAGCCTTACTTCTCCCCTGACTGAAGTCACCTATACCCTTATATTACTTGACTCCAACAAGACTGGTCCCCCCACCACTTTCTGAGATTCTAAATTTCCAAACACAACATCCGTGTAAATTTTTTATCCACTCCGCCAGCTTCTGCCCATCAACCAGGACTGACTAGAGCACAGTCTGTCACAAACCCCAGCAGTGACTGACTGGGATGCAGACACCAGACAATTGAGGTCTAATCTGGTGACTTCTTGATGGGGAGCTTTAAAAGATGTTTAGACAGTGTAAAATTTTTTTTAAAGCATTTACATATGTGTTTGAGATTTTGTATGAATTTTAATTATGCTTTGATTATAGAGATTGATCATGTGGCTTGTCTTATATGCAAGAAACAATCAAATTAATCAGCTGCATTTAAGTATTCAGATGTGTTAGAGTCCCTTCTCCTGTGGATAAAGTCTCATTGTGCATTCTGTAGAATGGAGAATCAGATATGAATGTGACAGGGGACCTTGATTTTCACTTTGATTTAATGCCATGACATTTACTGAGCATTCGAAACACTCTTCCTTTGTCAATAGATACAGAACCATTGAACCATTGCAAGTCTTTGAAATTAAAAAGGCATTCAAAATTTCCCTTGAAAACAATTACCCGTTTTACGTTTGCTTAATTCCTGATCAAACGTAGCTAATGTCCAATGAAAAAAAACTTCGATACCTCTTAATCTTGTCCAAGTAAGGACACAGGCATTAAAAAGCCACTTCAAAGGAGGATAGTTTTCTGAGATTGTGATAAATGTGTCAGTCAAACAAAAATCAAGCCGTTCCTTATATAGGTGTGTAGATAGCCTCCTGTCAGGCTGAGCCCATTAGACAATCTTGGAGTTAAGGAAAAAGTGAGGACTGCAGATGTTGGAGATCAGAGTCGAGAGTGTGGTGCTGGAAAAGCACAGCAGGTCAGGCAGCATCTGTGCAGCAGCATAAGCCCTTCATCAGGAATCAGCCCTTTGGAAATAAGTCCTTCATCATCATCTCGGAGTCCAGCCAAGCATTCATATTGAGACTATCTAGAAACTCTATCAATATTTGAACACATAATCAGACCTCCAGACTATTAGCTGCTTTATTCCATAACATTTAACTCTCTTGTCATTAAAATATCTGTCTAACTCGGCCTTTAATAAATTCAGTGACACAACCCCCCCACTGGGATGAGAACTTCAAACACTAATGATCCTCGGAGGGATGAAATTAAAATTGAGACTACTTATATTTGAATTGTGCCTCCTATCCTAGATTCCCTAGCAAGGGGAAAAGCAGGTTGACATCTACCCTATCAAGCTGTCACAATCTCTTTCAATTTAATAAGATCACCTGTCACTCTTAAACTCCAATGAGAATGTACCCAACTTCCTCAAAATTGCCTTCATTAAGGAATCTTCCTAGTGAAATCACTGGGAACATTGAATGCTTGTGTCTCTTTTTTTTGAACATATCAGAGACATCTCTGTGTGGTTAGAGGGTACATTTGTTCTATACCAAATAAAACTGAACAAATATGTATGGATAATGCGTGGGTGGTATGGAATGGACATGGTGTGTACGAAGGGAGAATGGAAGGTATGGAGGGACTCTGACAATCAGGCTAAGAATTGGTCTGATGTCCTAGCAGATGCAAGTTGGCATTCTAACGTTCGGTCTGCTTTGGGAGGCAGTAGTCTCATCTTTAGCTTGTGCTCATCATTACTCAGGTTTTAACTTTAATGGCTCTTGTGTCTACATTTGAGTATAAGTGAAGTGTTCCACAGTCCATGATTTACACCTGTCTTTTAGCCCAGTCCCCCATATTTCAGTATTTCTTTACAGCTTGTTATGGTCTTTTCAGAAGTTAGCTGCACTTCCGATTTTAACTTAATCTGCAAATTTCAACATCAGTACCACTTATCTACATCCAAATGATTTTTTAAAAAAGTGGAAAAAAAACCTGACTCCTGTGGGGTGAATATCACTACCACTGGAAAAAAATGCCCTTAATATGTATCATCTGTTTCTTTTTTAACAAACTTTTGATCCAGTTTGCCATTCTTCTCTAATTTTGCATCCTTAATTGTTTCCATTAATGCTTTCATGATATCTTGTCAGACCCTTTCATAATGTTTATGCTCACTACACCCACTACATTTCCTTTGTCAGTCTTGAAGTTACCTATTCAAAGAATTTTGAAGATTTTCTAGCGTGAGCAAAGTTTTCAAAGGTATTTTGAATCTGGTGGATGAAGGTACAGTCATAAAGACAGATTACTTTGGTAAAATTTGTGCTAAATATGTATCAGTGTTGAATATTATCAAGGAAAATGTTGGCATAAAAAGATAAACAAAAATTTAACTACAGAAAATATGTGCAAATGTTTTAAATGGGTAGACCTTGATTCCTGATTTGCTGTAGTGCAAATCAAGAAAGTTATTTTACACATTTAGAAATGTAAGAAATTTAAAGGTGATATTAAATGCAAGAATGATTGAAGTGTGACTTTGAGCGAATACGTGGAAGAGACATTGCATTGCCAAAAGTGCATGTTGCGATAGTGTTTGGCATGATAATATAGTGGCTAAGAAGTGTGACATCCAAATTACAACATAGCAAATGAACATAGTATAGCCAAGTGCTGTGTCTAGACCGTAAGTCTATTACCAGTAGAATTCTAGTGCTTTTGCTTATGGTGAATTGGAGGAGAGTTGAGAACAATGGGAATATTCATGCCATCTAGGGCACAACAGCAAAGTCATTGATTTATAGTGAATGAATAAATCAAATTCACTTCATATTGCCAGTGGTTTAATATTCTTATTAGTGACAATACTGAGTTTTTCATGTTTTAATACTTTTTCACAACAATGCCTCCAGGATTTTGTTGTATGTAATTTGATCAATCAACTTAAGTTGGTGGACTGTATACAGCGTCAATATCTGACTCAGTGTTAGCTGTGAATAAAGGTTTTGGTGATTTATAACTGCAAGTCTTAACTCTTTCATTAGATAAAATCAATTAGCACGATCTCATTTGTAGAATGATGAGTGAAAAAAAAAACGATTTGTTCATTTCATCTGTTTAAAATAAAACATGTTGGGTTGTTTTGTATCTATATTGCTAGTTTTTTAAAGCTATTCCATGTTCTCTGGAGCAGTTAACTCCTAATGAGCTATGATGGTCTCTGAGTGACTTTTCAAGATATCTGTTGTGTATACTCAAGTAAAAGTTGATTTCATAAAAGTTGACCCCCTATTTTGGCCAAAAATCTGGAATTTTCTGTTTATCTGCCAACCATTTATCTATCTGTTTATCCATGTAAATGTTGACTCTAGTTCTTTACAGATAACAGATCAACATTTGTGAGCCCATAAGATCAGAAATTAGTCTGTTCAGCCCATCAAGTCTGCTCCACCATTCAATCATGGCTAAGTTTCTGATCCACTTTCTTCCCATAACCCTTGATCCCCCTTGATACTCAAGAACCTGTCTATCTCAGACTTGAATATACTCAGTGACCTGGCTTCCACAGCCTTGTGGCAATGAATTCCATAGATTCACCGCTCTCTGGCAAGTTATTATCCTCTACATAAATGTTATGAAGAAATGAAATTTTTTGTGTCATTGTGTTTTGATGTATAATTCACACCAATTTGGCATGCAGGTTTAAGATGCATCAGGTGACTACCAACTTCGTGGAATACAGTCCAAGTTGAGGTTTTGAAATTTCTTCTTCATTTTGTGTAAAAATGCCCTCCGGGAAAAAAACAACCAATATACAGCAGCGTTTAAATGGAAAGTTATTTAAGTTGCAGAGAAGGTAAATAACTGCAGCAGTTAAAGAATTCTGTGTTTCAGAGAAACTAGTGAGAGACGGGAAAAAGGTATCAAACCAACTTCAGGCAAAGCTAAAATAAAAGTGTGCCAATAGGTAAACCTACCAAATGGCCACAATTGGAGAAAACAGTAGCTGAGCAGGTATTTGAAAATCATCAAAATGGAGAATGTGTTAATCATGAAGCCATCCGAATTCAAAAACAAAACGAATCAAAGGAGGCTGAAATTTTGAATTTTAAGGCAAGTGCTGGATTTTGCATAAGGTTTATGAGAAGGCATAACTTAGTACTTCGGCAGAGAATAAAGATTGCACAAAAGATGCCTGCTGAACTAGAAGATATTACAGTTTCACCAGTTTGTAATCAGAAATCGGCAGAAAGAAGGCTACAAGTTATCACATATTGGAAACATGGATGGAATGCCTATAATTCTTGACATGCTGGAGAGTCAAACTGTGAACCAAAAAGGAGAAAAAAAACCCAATACAGTTAGTTCTGCAATAATGCAGTTGTTCCGTTCTCATGCAATCCCATGTTGTAAGAAAATCTTGTAATAGCAGCACCATTTAAAATAATGGGGCAGGAATCGTGTTATAACCAATCCCCACTTTTAGAAACTGCAATTTTAGAAACTGTCCTCAGTTCACCAGTCGTGTTATAACAAATTCATCTAAATGCAATACGCGTTACAGAACAGCCTGTACTGGTGAAAACCACGGGCTATGAGAAAAGTAGGTTTTCTTTAGTTCTTTCTTTATGGCTGATGGCACTAAATTAAAACCGATGGCTAGTTTTATTGTAATTCTTTTTTTTTCTTTATTCATTTAGCTTCTGCTAATGATCTGGTATTTTGGACTGTAGCGTGAATTTCAGCCCCTCAAAAGTAGTATCCATGTAATAATCGACCCTATAAATTTAACCTTGTCAACTTCTTTTTGATTTTATTTTTACACGAGCATATATTGTATTCTTTGTTTCAAACTTGGATAGTGAGCATTGACGATCAATTCAGGTGTTCACACTTCGGCCCAATTGCTGTTCATCTCTGTCAATTTCTGTTGGAGGTTAGTGAGTACTGTTAGGAGTGAAAACTTTGTATTTCATTTTATATGCAAGAAAGAGTGAGGTCAGTTATACTGACTGGACTGTCTGTTCAGGTAAAATTAACAGGCTAAACACTTGCTGTAATCAAAGTTGAAAGTCTAGGATGAGAAGACAGTTTGGTTTTACTTCCCAGTTTTGTATGTTGGTTTATGCTTCACCACATCTAGCCTTAGTATATTCTGGATTCTGCTGAAATATGACAGGATAACAAGCATGTGAATATTAGCTGGCCAGTGAACCACAACCTATTGATTAAAATCTTGACTCCTTCAGATCAATTTAGATTGGAAGAATGTTTTCAATTTAATTCAAGTCATTATGTCACAACAAGGCTTTTGGGCTCCCCAAGTCTGTGTCTGCTCGTGAACAATCCAGTCAGTTCCATTCCTGCTGCTCTATCCCCATGGCTGCGCGAGTTTATTTCCTTCAAGGGTCTAATCTCTTACTTGAAATTATTGATTATTTCTGTTTTCACTACCTTTGTTGACAGTGAATCCCAACTATATGACTTGCTGACCAAAGAAAGTTCTTCCTTATATCCTGACTGCATCTCTTGCCGACAATCTTAAACTGTCTCTCCTGGACCATGTGCAGTCAATTAATTGTATCATACATTCTTCCTTATCTAAACCTGCCATAATCTTAAACATCTCTATCAAATCTCTCTATCTCTGTTTCTCTCACGATGATATGACCCTAGCTCCTCTACCCTGACCGTTTAGCTAAAATCCCTTCATCTATGGGAGTATTCTGGTAGATGTTCATGTCCTTCTTAAAGTATGTTGATCAGAACTGAATGCAGTTTCTACTTATGGCCTAACCATAGCTTTATAAAGATTCAACTTGACTTCCTTGCTTTTGTGAATAGCACCTCTATTTATGATGCCCAAGATCCCATATACTTTCCAAATTGCTATCTCCAAATGTCCTGCCATTTTATGTAACCCATTTTATGTAATTATGTACATCTATCCCTTGGACACTCTTTCTGCACATTTCTTAGAACTGTGCCATTAAGTCTAGCTTACCTCTTAGCATCCCTTCTGCCAAAATGCATCACCTCACACTTCTCTCTAATTCCTAACTGCCAGATGTCTGCCCATTCTGTAAGCCTATGTCCTGTTGGTGTCTTCCTGTTTGTAACATCTTAAAGTGTTACTCACTAACCTTAAAGTTTGATGTCATTGCCAAATATTGAAATGCAATTCTCTATTCTAATATTCATTACACATTTTAAAAGAGAAATAGCTGTAAACCTGTCAACAATGCTGCAAGTCAGCAAAAACAACCACTTAACATAATTTTCTGATTGCAAGACTATCTTTTGTACAAGTTCAACTGACCATTCAATTGCATTCCATGAACCCTAAATTTATTGGCCAACTCTGTGGTAGTTTTCAAAATATTTCCCTGAAATTCATGTAAACAGTATTCACTGTTATCCCTCCTTTCCTGAAGGACATGAATGAACCAGATGGGTTTTTCTGACAATCGACATGGTTTTGTGGTCATCATTAAACTCTTAATTCCAGATTTTTATTGAAATCAACTTTCACCATCTCCCATAGTGGGATTTAATCCAAGGTCCCCAGGACATTACCTTGATCTTGGGGTTAACAGCCCAGCAATAATGTCATTAGCCCATCCCCTTTCCTCAATTCCATTGTTGTACACTGTCCTCCCTTTGGTTTGTCCTATTTGGAATATACCTATGTTTATCTGCATTGAACAGACAATTCTGGAAATTGAGGAGAAAGTGAGGTCTGCAGATGCTGGAGATCAGAGCTGAAAATGTGTTGCTGGAAAAGCACAGCAGGTCAGGCAGCATCCAGGGAACAGGAGAAGAAGGGCTTATGCCTGAAACGTTGATTCTCCTGTTCCCTGGATGCTGCCTGACCTGCTGCGCTTTTCCAGCAACACATTTTCAATTCTGGAAATTGGAAATACTAAACAAAAATGTATGTTTCCATTGCTTCTGTTTTTATTAAAGTATTACAGTAGTATTAAATTTGTACTTCACGATTGCTGTAGTTGAATGTGATCATACCATACGTATAACAGAGTGGTGAATTCTGCAACAAAATGGCATCATGTATTGCTATAAATCTTTTTGGTACAGTGCAGTTTTGTCAAAGTAGGAAAGAAGAGGAAAACAAACTCATTTGAAAAAAAAGTGTTACTGGTGAAATATGGACTACAACCTATTTTAAGAGAATGAAGTAATTAAAGCTCAGCAAAGGTGGAAAAGGAAAGTTATTTCATCTCTGAAATGGTGCAAAAATGCTTAACATAAGAGGCACTACAGATAATGTGTTGTAAATATTTTGTTTATTTCATAAAGTAAATGCATATCTTTGTTTAGAGTTTCTCATGAAGCCTATTAAGACTGGAATCTCACGCAGTTTTAATTTGTGTGTATTTTTAGCAAAGTCCTTCAATAAGTATTCAGAGTAATGAATTAATGCAAATGAAGCTCTGCTTATTCACAGCCAGTTTTTCCATTGAAGAAATGCTTGACCTGCACTTTGCGCAACAGATAAATTACTATGTATGTATCTTCCTATGGTTTTATTATTCTGCTTAAACAGCCCTACGTATGTGTATGATTCTGGAGTGTGACCTAGCTAGTTGGTTGAATAGCAAGTCAAATAACAAGATGTTTTAAATTTATATTGCGTGGAATAAAAATAAATGCAAGCATGTTAAAAGATTATACCTACATAAAGAATTGTATGACAAAAAATTAGGACAATCATAGATTATTGTTTGATTTCAAGAGTGTGATATAGCCTTGGACCTTGTCTCTCATATTTGAATGGATTGAAGTATGTGTTTGTTTTTAAATTGCTTCCTTGATTTTCTTTTCATAATCTCTGTTAGTTTTCATGCTACTAATTGAGGTCATGTGAGAAACTTTCTCCCATCACCTACTTATTGACCACAAGTAGAAGGCAAAGCTTCTAAGAAAAAATTATAAAGTTATAAAAGTATAGTTTGGAATAAGAACAGTTTACTGGCTGTTTTTAACCAGTGCAGGAAGGCCTTTTTTCTGTGCTGTAGATGCCTATGACTCTGAATATTTGATTCTGATAGCTTGATTAGTAATTGTGCAATCTGGAGGTAGCACTAAACCACACTAATATAAAGGACTGAAGATTTTCCAATATTTTCAGTTTTATTCCAGGTTTCCAACATTCACAGCATTGTGTTTCTAATCTAGAAAATTACAACTTTCATCTTTAGTTCCTGCCAGACTAACCTGATGATACTTGGTTTCAACAGAGTTAACAGAAAGAAAGTGTGTGAGGATTCTTATTCCTGATAATTTATGATCAGTTGTGACTCGGATTTATAGGCACAGCCTTAGAGTAACGGGGAGACCTTTTAGAACGGCGATATGGAGAAACCTCTACAGCCAGAGAGTGATGAATCTATAGAATTTACTGGCACAGAAGGTTGTGGTGGCCAGGTCATTGGGTATATTTAAGATGGAGGTAGATGGGTTCTTATTTGTCAAGGGGATAAAGAGTTACAGGGAAAAAGTGGAAGAAGGGGTTGAGAAACAGCAGATATGATGGGCTGAATGGCCTAATTTCTATTCCTATGTTTTATGGGTTTTACTTTAATCCTTAATTCATTTCTCATCACTTGGACACACAAGGGCACAGTACTAAGTGTTCTGATTAGGCTAGGTAGAAATATAGATTTTTTTTGAATCAGCCTGTTTGGATGTATTATGAGGAGATGGGACGAGAGCCAAAGCCTTTTACATCAGAAATGTGGACCAAAAACTGCACCAAAAGAACACCCTCACCATCTGTTATACTGTGGTGGTTCTTTAGTCAAGGCGTTAAACAGTAACCCAGGCTGATTGGAAACAATATACACACCACTTTTTGGAAAAGTGAACTTGTGAAGGTAACATGATGAGGAAACTATTTTATTGTCTGCTTTTCAATTAGCTAGAAGCTGTTCTGCCTGCATAGAAAACTACTCGCTGCAAGTCATCTAAACAATCATATTAGTCAACAATGATACCTTGAAAAATGGGAGATTTTGAAAGACAGAAGTACTCCCTCCAAATGGTTCCAACTTCAAGAAATTTGACTGCAATAAATTGTGCTGCTTACTGAGAATACTTTGCTTTACACGATCTACACTTCAACTAAAGTATTAAGTTTGCCACAAAATCTAGAGGCCTGCCACAAAGGGAACTGAGACAATTAGTGGCTATTTTATAATCTGCTGCATCTAAGTTTTGTGTAAGAGAATATTTGTTGGAGAAGTGAGTGAAACATTGCTTTATTTTTGAGTTAAGTGCACATGAATAAAAACCTCTATTTCAAGAAATTGAGACAGTTGCTTTGAATGTGAGGAAACACCTGCCTATTGAGTACAGAAAAACTGATCAAGTGCATTAAAACAATTCATACATTCCACCAAACCTGCATCATCCATTATTCAGTTGGTAGTACTCTTGCCACTGCTTTGTGGATTCAAGTCTCACTGAACAAACCTGAGTATAAAAACCAAATCTGACTCTTCAGTCTATTACTGAGGGAAGATCGTTCTGTTGCACTATTTTTAAGAAACGGAAAATTATCCCCAGTGTCCTGACCAATATTTAACATCAGATCAACATTTTCAGGTCATGGTTGCATTGCTGTTAGTGAAAGTCAAGCACATGGAAATTGTTTGCTACATTATAGCAGTGACTGTGATTCAAAATGTATTTCATAAAATTTGTGGCTTCAAGATTGTGAAAGGTGCTATAATGCAAATGTTAGTTTCTATTGATGTTAGTTGGAGTTCAAGGTCAGCCAGTGTAAGATTATCTATTTTGGGCTCAAAAGAAACAAATCTGAATATTTTGTATATGGTGATAAGCTACTGTCAATGACCAAAAAGTATAAATCATAAAAAGCCAGTAGACAGGTAGAAAATGCAATTGTAAAGACTAATTAAATTTTTAACCTTTCTCTCAAGCAACTGGAATAGGAAGAGAAGGATACTTCAGTTACATGGAACCTGTAAGTACTTGTTTAGTGCTCTCTTCAGTTTTGGGCATCACGTTTCAGGAAGGATATGTTAACCTTGGGGTTATGAGGACAGGCTTTATAAATGTGGTATGAACATGTTTGAACATCGGAGATTGAGATGCTTAAGAAAAGATTTTCAATGGAAAATACTCGTTTCTCTGAATTTGCATATATAGAATAATAGAATGATAAAGCAAATAAGGCAATCCTGACAATCATACTTTCATCAGCTCTTTGAATGAATTGTCCAGTTGCTTGCACTTCATCTTCTTTCACATAGCCCCGTAAAATGTTTCCCCTTCAGCATTTGCCAAATTCCAGTTTAAAAGCTCTTACCATATCTGCAGGTGATCAAAACTTGTTGCATGTTTTTGTTGTCCATATTTCCGGTTCCTTTGACAATTAGCTTAAACACATTTCCTTGAGTTGTTGACTGGTCTGTCACTGGAAAAGGTTTTGCTTTATTTATTTCATCAATCATTTCAGGTTTTAAAAATCTTCCTTAGATCTGTCCGTCACCACCTCTGCACTGCAGATAAGAAAATCACTTTCTCCAATTGGCTAAGAATCTTCATCACTGGTACATTCTAGTAAATATTTTCTGCATGCTGTCAAACATGCTTCCTAAATTGTGGTGCCTGGAGTTAAAATAATACTCAAGGACTTTTATCTCTTTCTCTTTGTTTACCCATAGATATTACCAGAGCTGGTGAATATTTCAACATTGTCTTTTCGTGTATTTGCATAATTTACTTTATTTTGTATTTTATGCATTAACTGAATAACTTATTCTGCCACCTTCAAAGAATTGGGTAGATAGATGTCTGGATCCCTCTCTGTTCATGTACCAATTTCAAATTGACTCATTTAGTTTATTTTGCTGCTGCTTATGCGACCAAAGTAAATCACTTCTCACTTATCTGGATTTTCATCTTCCCACTTGTTCTCCTGACATCTGATGACTATCATTTTCAGTGTTTATGACATTTGAGTTTCACATCATCTTCTATTTCATGTCATCTACTAAGATTCTGCTTTGCAAACATATCCAATTCAATACAAGTCAAATGAAGTATTACTTCGCTTTAGTTTGAAAAATAATTATTCACCATTATTCTGTTTTCTGACCCTTTGCTAATTTCTTATTCTCTTAGCCACTTACTATTTAATCCCAATTGCTGCAACGTTGCTAACAAATTTATCACGTGGTACTTTATCTAATGTCTTTTGAAAGGCCACGTACTATATTGGCCATCAATTGCATCATTTTAATCAATCATCTGTGATACTCCTTCAAAAAACTTAATCAATATTGCTGAGAAAAGAAATTACCAAAGAACTATTTCTCACATATGGTTTGGCTTTAGCACATCTATGCCAACTTTAGTTTCTTAGCCTGAATTAATTTTGTCCTTGATTAATATCTGTCAAAGTTTTCCCTGCCATTCACATGAGGCTGTCTGTCCTGTAGTTCAGTAGGTTTATCTGTCTTTTTTTTAACATGTAGCAAGTAACATTTGCAAACCTTAGATTTGCAAACAACACTCCCAAATCCAAGGATGATTGGAATGAAAGCCTGACTTTTCTTTCCAACTTAGGGTACTTTCTATCCAGCCTGGATACTTTTCCATTTTAAGTGCTCCTAACTTTTTAAGTACCTTCTTTACCTATTTTTAGGTATTAATTTTCCATACAACTTTCTCTTAGGAAAATCTTTACCTTTGAAAAGGCATTTGAGTTGTGGATGGGAAGAGGGGTTGTGGTAATTTTGCCTTTTTTTTTCTCATCTTTTGGTTTCCGAAAAACAAGTGTATTTGAGGTGCATTTTAAACTCTTTGAATGTGGAGATTTTAAAGAATAGAGTGGGTAGATTTTCAGGTAAAAACAATAATAAAAATTGCTGGAGAAACTCAGCAGATCTGCTAGTGTCTGAAGAAGCAGAGTTGATGTTTCAAGTTTACGGACCCTTAGAACTGAAGACATTTATCTTAAACCTTTTTCTGCTTCATTTTAATCTTTACATTTACTCATTGGGAAACTCTAGTTTTGGGCACCTTTTCATTCTCCCGCAGGAAATGAATCTAGTCTGTAGCTGATTTGTTTCCTTTTTGGAGATCTCCCATTGCTTATTTATGGTTTTACTTGTTGATGATGTTACCAATCCAATGAGATAAATCATTTCTTAAAAAAAATTACTGAAATTAGTCCTTCTCTATTTGAGTATTTTTACATTTGATGAAGGAGAAGACTTGAATTTGTGTGGTACCTTTCACTAAAGGACATCACATAGCGGGTTACAGCATATGAAGTACCATGTACGTGTGGCTCCTGCTGTAATGCAGGAAATATAGTGGGTTTTTCTCTTGAATACTGCAATATTGATCAGATAATCTGTTTTATGACTAATGTTAATTGAGGGTTAAACATTGACTAAGATGATGGAACTAACTCCCCGGCTCCTCTTTGAAACCTGATAGATGTGTTCTTAGTTTAACATCTCACCTGAAAGATGGTCCCTTTGAATTCCAGTTCACTTGGTACTGTACTGCAGTGTCAATCTCAGTTTGACTGCTCGGGTCTCTGGAGTGCAAATTTAATCCAGTACCCTTCACGTTCAAAGGTGAGAGTACTATTGATTGAATCATATTCGATTTGATCATGGATTTAGAGGTACTGTTAAAATAGGCATGGTTAAGCTGTTGCAGTGCATCTTGTGGATGGCACACGCTGCTATTACTGCTTGTCAGCAGGTAAAGAATTGGTGTTTAAGGTGGTAGATGAGGTTCCAATCAGATGAACAACTTTGCCCTGGATTGTGTTCAGCTTCTTAACTGTTGTTGTGTCTGCACTCATCAGGAGTGCAGAGAATTTCATTACCTTCCTGGTTGTGCCAGCACGAAATTCAGGTATTTGCTTCCACAGAGGATCAGACAAAAGCACAAACTTCATAGAACCTCACATACTCAAGTTTTTCAGTTTTATTGTAAAATTACATTAGTCAAGTCTACTATCATGTGACTGAAATATGGTGTATGAGAAAAAATAAAACTGAAATAATGGAAACGAGCAATTCTCTGAAAAGGTTAATATTTAGTTTGGAACTCAACTTTTACTTTGATACTTCACTGATCTGGTTACTTTTAGATCTTCAGCATTTATACATCTATTTGTAGGGCCATAAATTTATCTCAACAAAAAGTGTTGCAGACACTTGAAGCACTAGCCTATCCGGTAAAGAGAATAGATGTTGGTGTTTTTGGTTTGGACCCTTTGTATCCACAATGGAGTCAAACTTGACATATTAGTTTGTCTGTTCTCGTTAATGCTTGACGTGCAAAATGCTTCCTGCATTCCCTGTTTGTTGTTTCAGAATTTGTGTCTTTGTTTAAGTTGAAAGTTGATGGAAGTTGTGTTATATATGGGTCATATCCAGACTAAGATTTGCTCCTGGCTGCTATAAATCTAGTGAAGAATTAACTCCAAAAATGATTGGGAGAAAGTGAGGATTGCATATGCTGGAGGTCAGCGTTGCACATTTCGACTCCAAAAATGATTGACCCAGCAGTTCTGCTCTATTCTCCAAGCTTATCCATACTACTTTCATCTTAGCTTTTGTCATTGATCAAAAAACAAATATGTCCTAGTAGGACAGATACAGTGCGATGAAATTTAAAATCAGCAGTGGGAGTTGGGATAGAAGGAGGGAGCCAAAAACTGACGACAGCATGCTGACTGAAAGTAGAAAGCATGGAAAGAAACAGTATTTTTGAATGTCTATTGAAATGATGCTAAAAGTGATTGAGGTAGAGTTTTCCTTCTCTTGTTAGAGGATTATAATTTTTGGAAAATTTTATTGGAATTGTTCTGATTTCATTTGTTCTGAAAAAGGCATTTTAGCAAAAAACGCAAATGAGAAAGATGTTTACAAAAATTAAACAAAAAAGTAAGACAACATGAGTACAGTATGCATATTGTAAACAGTCAAAAGCATATGCTGTTTGATGTGATGCATGGCCTACATATCTGTGTGGAGATGTGTTTAAGTTTGGAGGTTTGGCATTTTCTGTCATGAATTTTACTCGCTTCAGTTTATCTTTCTTGCTAATTGTTAATATATAATTATTAAGTGAGCTTTTTCTTTTTGTGATGAAAGTTTTTTTTGAGTAAATGCTTTTGCAGAAACTTGGCACTCTTATTTTACAAATCACATTAAATTAACCTATGTTATTAAACTCATCTCTCAAGGAGGACTAATAGATATTCTAGGACATGTTTAGAGGTCAAATGAAAGATTTTACTTTCTAGGACTCTATTCTTGGCACTGTAAGACTTGGAGAAATTATGGTCTGTCTTTGAGGAAGAATTGTAGTAAAGCACCTGTGGACTATTTTATTATGCACCAAACTTGAAAATTTTATGGAATGTAGCAATGAAATATGAATTTGTTTTATTTTAAAAGGACTGCCATTCTCAGCCATATTAAAATAAATACTCTTAGCTCCTTCATGCTCTGTGACCTATGAAAAAAGGCATCCTGATATAATATGAAACAGTACACTAGGTTGTGTATGGAAAGGGTTCTAAAGCCAGTTTGACTCTTGATGACATGGAATTACTGTATCTAAAAGGAAACGAGCATTTAATAACTAGAAATTCTTGCACATGAACTTTCCCAGTGATGCCAGTATTTATTGTCCATTAATAAAATCAGAAACTGCTGGAAACTGTTATGTCTGGTAGCACCTATGAAGAGAGACATTTCAGCGTAGTAGTGGAGCAGAGGGTAGAACAAAAGGTATTATGATACAAGGCAAGATAGAGAGTAGGACCAGTAAAGAAGCAAACAACTTAACACTGAGCAGATGTATGCCATTTGGCTCTTCAAGCCCACACCCACATTCCAATCCATAATTCAGTCACTTTAGATTCTTGTCAAGCAAGGGATTGAATCTATGTTCCTCCGTCTCAAAATTATTGAATTACCTCAACTTCACCACCTTCTCAGGCAGTCATTTCAAAAGTCACATAACCCTCAGAAAAAAATTCTCCTCATCTCTGTCCGAAAAGAATGATCTCTAATTCTAAACAGTATTCTTTAGTTCTGAATTCCCCCACAAGAATAAATAGTCTTTCCATGTCTAGCTTATTAATACAATTCAGAATTTTTTAAACTTCAAATAAATCACCCTTGCTCTTCTGATAAATGCAACCTGTCCAATATTTCTTTATATCAATCATTCTGAGTATCAATTTAGTAAACTGGTTCTAACATGTTTTCACCCTTGCTTAAATAACTAGACCAGAACTACACAGTGTTCAAGGTGTGGTCCCATAAATGTCCTATATATCTGAAGCATAAGATTCTTTCTTTTACCTTTAATTCATCTTGCAATAAAGGATAGATTTTTGTATGCCGCCTTGATCACTTGTATCTGCATGTACTAGTTTTTCCTGACACTTAGATCCCTGTGCACCTCAGAATTTGAAGTCATTCAGTATTTAGATAATCTGTTTTCTTTATTTTTCTTGCCAAAGAAACAACTTGACATTTTGCCCATCTGCAGATTTTTGCCCACTCACACATCCAATCCATTTCAGTCTACATCCTTGTTATGTAATATTCACAACATATATTTTCCTACCATGAAAATGAAGCGGTCTTCATTTTTGGGAGCAGCAAGAGAGACGGGACCGGGGGCTGCCTCTTAAAAAGACTTAGCTTGAGTATCAGTGGTCTTCATTTGCAGCAGTGATGGGAGCGGTGAGGAGCTGAGTGAGAGCAGTCGAATTGTGCTCCAGGAAGGTGAGTGAATCAATATATTTGGGCAGTGGCTGAACCCGAGACACTACGCGTATAGTGTCTCCCACTTGCTTCCCCTCTAACTGAAAAAAAGGACTGTGGTGTGATAAGAGAAGGTTTATTTATTTCTTTTTTTAATCATGTGATTGGTTAAAACTTTTTCCTTTGTCATTTGTCTAAGTTAAGCTTAAGATTAAAAATGGCAGGAGATCTCAGACCTGTGTTATGCTCCCCGTGCTCAATCTGAGAGCTCAGGGACATGGCTGATGTCCCTGACTCCTCATGCAGGAAGTGTGTCCAGCTGCAGCTCTTGTTAGACCGCATGACAACTCTGGAGTTGCGGATGGACTCGCTTTGGAGCATATGCGATGCTGTGGGGTTGTGGATAACACGTTTAGTGAATTGGTTACACCGCAGATTAGGATTGCTGAGGGAAAAGGGAATGGGTGACCAAAAGGCAGCAAAAGAGCAGGAAGGCAGTACAGGTGTTCCCTGCAGTCATGTTCCTCCAAAACGGGTACAGAGGATCTTGATTATCGGAAGGACATGGGTGGGGAGTATTTCGCTCGGATAATCGGATTCCGGATAATTGATGCCAGATAACATAGTCAGCCACTCATCAGGACTTCGTAATCTTGTTTGTGTCATCCGAAATTTGGTTACTTGAATGCCAGATTATTGAGATTCCTCTGTATATCTTTCTGGATACTGTTGGGGGGGATTGCTCACCAGGGGAAGGCAGCAGTAGCCAGGTTCATGTCACCATAGCTAGCTCTGCTGTTCAGAAGGGTGGGGAAAGGACAGGAAGGGAAATAGTCATAGGGGATTCAGTTGTAAGGGGAGTAGATTGGTAGTTCTGTGGTCGAAAGCAAGACTCCGAATAGTATGTTGCCTCCCAAATGCATGGGTCAGGATGTCTCCAGTCGGTTGCAGAACATTTTGAAGGGGAGGGTGAATAGTCAGTCGTTGTGGTGTGTTGTGCGGAAAATCACCAGCCTCTGAGTCAGAGTCGGTGTTCAACGACAGAATTTATTGTACAAGGAAATACCGGACCTCCGGGCAGAGAGAGACACCAACAGCACAGTGGTCATCTGTGAGTCTTCTCTCCACCCAGAGCACATGTCAAGATACTTTTATACATTTTGTAATGGAATAGGTCAGTGATGAGGTTATTGTCTTTGTAACATAGTTTGCTTATTGTAAACATTGCAGAATCGTTGATAGTTTTGGTGTGGTCATTGTCAGTTCCAGCGCAGCCTTTGTTAATTTCAGCGCTGTTGTTGTCAGTTTCAGTGCAGACATTGTCAGTTTCAATGTCTGCGCAGAAGTCCATTACTGAAGTAATGGGCACTAATCGCTCTTCCTGAGAAGGCAGATTACTGCAGCCCTGGCTATTAGCACTTTTGTATCGAGTCCATATCAGACAGTTAGCATTTCTATCAAAGGTCTTGGCTGGACCCAGACACTTTGGCGGGCAATATACGCTACTCATGTGTATTCTCTCCCCCACCCGCCTTAAACTAATCAACTAGGTTGTGAGTGCATTGTGCTGGCATCCTGGCAGCCCCAGGCAGTAGCTATGTTTTCTCTGCTGTCTCTCTCCATATTTTGGTCCAGTGGCCATCGTGTGTGTCAAATGATGAACTTATAGCTCAATGGCCATCTTGTGTGTCCGTGTGCCTAGTGTCACCCTGCCCCGTGCCATCTCCACTTCAGGTGCAGATAGACACCAATGATATAGGTTAAAAATGGGATGAGTCCTACAAGTAGAATTTAGGGAGTTAGGAGCCAAGTTAAAAAATAGGACCTCAGAGGTAGTAATCTTAGGATTGCTACCATTGCCGCGTGTTAGTCAGAGACAAAATGAAAGAATAGGCAGGATGAATGCGTGGCTTGAGAGATGATGCAGAAGGGAGGGGTTCAGATTTTTGGGACATTGGAACTGGTTCTGGGGGAGGTGAGGCTATTACAAGTTGGAAAGTCTACACCTGGGCCAGACTGGAACCAACGTCCTTGGGGGTGCTTTTGCTAACACTGTTCAGGACGGTTTAAACTAATGTGGCGGGCGATGAGAACCAAATGAGGTTAGTGGACAGTAAGGAGGTAGTAACTAAAGCCTGTGAGGAACTAGATAATTAAGTCAGCGTGACTAAGGGGAAGAGTAGGCAGGGAACAGAGAATGGTGGTCTAAGGTGCATTTGTTTTAATGCAATAAGTGTAGTAGGTAAGGCAGATGAACTTATGGCTCGGATTAGTACCTGGGAGTGTGATGTTATTGTTATTATTGAGATTTGGTTGAGGGAAGGGCGTGATTGGCAACTAAATATCCCGGGGTATCAATGCTTCAGGTGGGATAGAGAGGGAGGTAAAAGGGGTGGAGGAGTTACATTACTGGTCAGAGAGGATTTCACAGCTGTGTTGAAGGAGGGCGCGATGGAGGACTCGGGCCATGAAGCAATATGGGCAGAGCTCAGAAATAGGAAGGGTGCAGTAACAATGTTGGGACTGTACTACAGGCCTCCCAACAACGAGTGTGATATAGAGATGCAAACATTTAAACAGATTATGAAAAGATGTAGGAGCAACATGGTGGTGGTGGTGTTGGGAGATTTTAATTATCCCAACATTGACTGGGGTTCACTTAGTGTTAGAGGTCTGATGGAGCAGAATTTGTAAGGAGCATCCAGGAGGGTTTTCTAGAGCAGTGTATAAATAGTCCAACTCGGGAAGGGGCCATACTATACCTGGTGTTGGGCAATGAGCCCGGCAAGGTGGTTGAAGTTTAAGTAGGGGATTACTTTGGGAATAGTGATCACAATTCCATACGTTTAGAATACTCTTGGACAAAGACGAGAATGGTTCTAAAGGTAGAGTGCTAAATTGGGGGAAGGCCGACTGTACCAAAATTCGGCAGGAGCTGGGAATGTAGATTGGGAGCAGCTGTTTGAAGGTAAATCTACATTTGTTATGTGGGAGGCTTTTAAAGAGAGGTTGATTAGAATGAAGGATAGACAGAGAGACATGTTCCTGTGAAAATGAGGGATAGAAATGGCAAGGTTAGGGAACAATGGATGACAGGGGAAATTGTGAGACTAGCTAAGAGGAAAAAGGAAACGTTCCCCCACCCATCTGGTACCCACAAGCCCACAAACTCTATTATAGTGAAGATTTAATCTTAAGGAAAGGATATGAATAAGTAAATGGTCTTGTCCTAGAAGCTGTGAGATTTCTTGAATGTTGTTACATTTGTACACATGAAGGTGTGATGAAAAGTGTTTTCTATGTATAGTATATTTTGGGATTTATGTTTCAAAATAGAGCTGGATGTGTTAGTTCTATGAATTTTCAACTATTAGGCAGTTCCTGGGAGTCATCTGAGTCAGGATCTGAGTAGTTCAGGACGGAGAATGGGAAAAATATTGTGGCTGTAAGAGCTGCTTTTTTGTAGTATTTTCAGTATTGGAGCTAATTTCCTCAAATTCTTGCAACAGTAATTACTGTTTTATAAGTAGTTGCATTGTTTTGAAACTTTAGAACAAGAGATCACAACAATGGCACTTTAAAAAGGAGGACGAGAGACTGTGAGGGCAGCGAAACAGAGGAGCAGTAAATCTGCATAGCTGTCTGACCCAGCAGCAAATCTGCACAGCTGACTGCCTCTGCTGTTTGGTTTCAAGTATCTGAAGATCAGGGTTCGTGATAGGAGCTTGGCTGTCATGTTATGGTTGTGCAGGACTTTGGTTAGGAATACTGTGTTCAGTTCTGGTCTCTCTACTATAGGAAGGATGTTGTGAAACTTGAAAGGTTTCAGAAAAGATTTGTGAGAATGTTGCCAGAGTTGGAGATTTTGAGCTATAGGAACAGTCTGACTTGGCTGCGACTATTTTCCCTGGAGCATTGGAGGCTGAGATGATCATCAGTCATTCCTGATGAAGGGCTTATGCCCAAAACGTCGATTCTTCTGCTCTTTGGATGCTGCCTGACCTATTGTGCTTTTCCAGCACCACACTCTCGTCTCTGATCTCCAGCATCTGCAGTCCTCACTTTCTCCGAGTTTTCGCCAAGTATTCAACTATCAGCATTTTCGTGCTTGTGAAGGGAAAATAAGTGAAAAAGCTGAAGACTGGGCCTCAGTGCTCTGCCTCAGTGCTCTGAGAAACTCCTGCAATAATATCCAAGGGTTGAATTGATTGCACTTCCATACTTATATCATTAATATATCATGTGGTCAAGTGACCATGGCCCACAATTGGACATTCTAAATTGATGCACATTTGGAGAGCTCAGGCCTGACAGAAAATTGTCCATAATAAATTAAACAACAGTCAGCAGCTATTGGCTACAGAGAACAGTAGAAACCAAAATGAAAGGGGTCACAAAGATTCAAGGGGAACCAGTTACAACCAGCCTGAGGGTTATGTATTAGCAAAGTCTTTATTATACTATCTGGCATTTTGACTGTCTGAGTGTGTGCACTGTACAGCTGCTAGCATTGCAACAGTGAAAGGAATTGACGCGACCCCGTTAGATGATTTGAACTCAGCTCATGACGCCATTGGTGAAAGGCCACAGAACATTCTGGAAGATCCAGTGCGAGGCGGGGTGGGGGGAATTAAAAACACACGCCAGGAAGCCATGGTGGCACAGTGGTTAGCACTGCTCCCTCACAGCACCAGGGTCCTAGGTTCGATTAGTCAGAGGGGGGTGGGTTGATCTTCGGAGGGTTGGTGTGGACTTGTTGGGCCGAAGGGCCTGTTTCCACAATATAGGGAATCTAATCTAATCTAATCACCCCACATTGAAGATGCAACAGAGACTACGTGAAGATTCACAGGAAGATTCTTCTACCACGCGTGGTAACAGACTGTGCAGCAACCCAAGAAAACCCAGGTGAAGATCTGCCCTGACCTGATGGAGTCACCTTCGTGGAAGAGAGGAAAGAGATTCGAACGAGTCTGATTGAGACATATAAGATTATGAAAGGATTGGACACTCTGGCAGCAGGAAACATGTTTCCGTTGATGGGTGAGTGCCGAACCAGAGGACACAACTTAAAAATACGGGGTAGACCATTTAGGACAGAGATGAGGAGAAACTTCTTCACCCAGAGAGTGGTGGCTGTGTGGAATGCTCTGCCCCAGAGGGCAGTGGAGGCCCAGTCGCTGGATTCATTTAAGAAAGAGTTGGATAGAGCTCTCAAAGATAGCGGAATCAAGGTTATGGAGATAAGGCAGGAAGAGGATACTGATTAGGATGATCAGCCATGATCGTATTGAATGGCGGTGCAGGCCCGAAGGGCTGAATGGCCTACTCCTGCACCTATTGTCTATTGAGTCAGCTCAGACACGTGGATCATTGCAGACAGTATCCTTTGTTAGGTGGGTAGAGCTAGATGTAGAGTAAATATTGAGAGAATTTTGGGAAATGTTCACAGTGTTTTCTTTGGAATATTTTGTTAATAAAGTTGAGTTCAATTGCAAACCGAATTCTGAATCCGTTTGTCCACCTCACCAACAAGAACATTGTAGTAAAATGTTTTTACTACATAAACTGGTCAAGTGTCAAAAGCACGGACAACATGAAACAGTAAATCAACCCCTATTTGAGAAAGTATTGATACTCTGAGGTTTTGTGCGTTAATGGCTGTGAACAATTCCATGCACAGGCATTTGTACCAGAGGTGGAGGCCACATGATTACAGCTTAAAAATGTGTTGCTGGAAAAGCCCTTCTTCAGGCTTATGCCCGAAACGTCGATTCTGTTTCTCCTTGGATGCTGCCAGACCTGCTGCGCTTTTCCAGCAACACATTTTTAAGCTCTGATCTCCAGCATCTGCAGTCCTCACTTTCTGCCACATGATTACAGTAAGCTAGCCAGGGCACTAAAGGTACACCTGCTTTTCTCCAAACATGTTTCTTTCCATGAATTTTTTTGTTTTAAAAGTGCATGCGCATTATTTGTAGTAGCAAGTTACACAAGTTATCCAAATACATGGTCACCAAAAGTATCTTTCACCAAGAAAACAGTGTCATCTTTAGTCAGTTCCACTTCCTTCCGACTTTGCACGTGCATTGCATGTAGTCTTTAATATAGATTCTTTATGGAATGTGCACGTTGTTATTGGTTGTTCCTCTGGTATCCGCTCATTCTTAGAATGATGTTGCTCCTTTGGAGTGTATCAGTCATGTGGAGTGTGCTATTGCCATAAAAATTTAAGTTGCTGCTGTTCTACAGCCATCTGTCTCATTAGAGAGTAACAACTGGTGGTGGTTTAACCTAAGGATCATCATGCCTTAGGGCAGGGGAAAGGTTGAGAAAGTAACTTCATGGTTCCACACTGTAAGTAATCTAATCTAATCTAACTTCAGTCAGTTAGGGAATTGAACTCGTGCTATTGGCATCACTGCATTGCAGACCAGCTGTCCAGCTAACAGCAAATTTTCTCTCATGATACTTGTGATGTCTACAGTTTAGTCATTCATATTCATACTCATATTCACTCCATTCAGTTGAGGTGTGAACTATTATAACAGGCCCCAAGTTACCTAATGAATGGACTTCTGTTGAAAACATTAAATGTTGCATCCTAACTGGCTGTCCAGTATTCAGCTCTGGAAATGCCTTGGTGGCTTTTATCAAAGTGAAATTTGACTTTCTATCTGTTCGTTTTGATTTGTCACTTGTGTTTGTTATTACTTCTGACTACTAATTTTTCTGCTATTTAAAGAGTAGTTTGAATGTGGTGTCCATGCCTTTAGTAGATTTATTTATCACCCAAGGGTTACCTTCATATAAATTTGCCAGTTTGTTTATTATTCTTTTGGCAAGTTTAACTGCTGTCTTTTCAATTGAGTAGGGATAGTGGGGACCTTCCCAGTCATTTATGAAGCTGAACTGGGCCTGTGTCACTCACTGCATTGTCTGGTATGCTGTAACGATCGAAGTGTGCTTTAGTCATTATAGAGTCATAGAGATGTACAGCATGGGAACAGACTCTTCGGTCCAACCTGTCCATGCCGACCAGTTATCCCAACCCAATCTCGTCCCACCTGTCAGCACTCGGCCCATATCCCTCCAAACCCTTCCTATTCATATACCCATCCAAATGCCTCTTAAATGTTGCAATTGTACCAGCCTCCACCACACCCTCTGGCAGCTCATTCCATACACGTACCACCCTCTGTGTGAAAAAGTTGCCCCTTAGGTCTCATTTTATATCTTTCCCCTCTCACCCTAAACCTATGCCCTCTAGTTCTGGACTCACCCACCCCAGAGAAAAGACTTTGTCTATTTATCCTATCCATGCCCCTCATAATTTTGTAAACCTCTATAAGATCACCCCTCAGCCTCCGACGCTCCAGGGAAAACAGCCCCAGCCTGTTCAGCCTCTCCCTATAGCTCAAATCCTCCAACCCTGGCAATATCCTTGTAAATCTTTTCTGAACCCTTTCAAGTTCAGTCTCAAAATAGTAGTCCATGATTACAAGGTAATCAGGTCCCGCAAGAGTGAAGTAGTTTGCTCCAAACTTCAATCAAAGCTTGTATGGGATGACGAGTCATGAGCTGCTCATGTACTTGCTTAGCTTGGTACGCATTACAATCATGCTGATCACTGGCTCATGTAGTCTTTAATCTCACAGCTCATGTTTGACCGATAGAGCACTTCTGCTGCCGCCTTCAGACTAGCCTGATGGTTTATATGGTTGCACTTCATTTTTTTCTTACCTCATTGGAGTCAATGGCTCTGCTTTCTTTATACAAACTACTGATGTTAGCTATCATTTCATTGCTGTATGCCTAATATACAAACTCCTTTTCTCTCTGATCTACAGATGTGTCCTTGATACTTTCAGGCCATCCTTACCTCACATTTTCCTGCAGGGCTTGGAGAGTTGCATTTTGATGCATGTTTTGAACAAGCTACTTGTCTTTCAGATTAAATGACGCTGCTGTGTTGCTGACTTCAAGAGCAGGCCAAGCTGTTAATTCCCATTAAATCTGGAAGACTTCACACTTTGTATTTGCATCCTTCATTTTCTTCTTAGGTATACAGCTGATGACTGAATAGTAGCAATGTACATCTATTTCTCTTGCTTGTATGTCAGTTATAACCAATTTCTCTGCAATCAAAAACATTTTTTGCAGGTATTTATGAGCAATTTGTGGGTGATGCATTTGTAGTAGCTTGTGTTCAGAGTACTTATCACTGTTTCTTCCAAGCAGGTAATGATTAAAATGCTGTCAAGCAGAGCAAATAGCCAAGTACTGGTTCTGTAAGGGTCACTTAAGGTAGCTCCAAGTCTTATGTCATTGGCATCAAGCTGCAAAGTGTCTTTAGCCTTGTCCTTGTGTACAAGTTCACACTTTGATGACAAATCAGCCAAGAGCCTTGATAAGTAGTTCATAAATCCAACAAATCACTGCATTGCTTTCAGATTTGTTGGTTGTTGCATGTCTCATCTCAGACTTTTGGGTGAAGACCTTTTACATGATCAATATATTTGACTCAAGACATCTTGAATTTCATCTTTTTCTTGATCAGTTCCAGGCTCATTTAGTGAACTGCTCATGGTCTACAATGGCATGTTCCGTTGTGTCTCTACATCCATAAACGAGCAGATCATCTTCACTAGATTTTACTCCAGACAGGTCACTGACTCTTGTGCTGTCTACATTCATACTCTAATGGAGCACTGGACATGATAAGTAACATGTGGAACCATCTGTATCTCCTGAATGGTATCCAAAATGAAGTTAGAAAACTGCTGAGTTCATCCACTTTCACTTGACAGTAATCATTCTTTGTTTTGAGGTTACTTCACCATTGTATTTTGCCTTTACCATGGCAAGTTGTAGCAAAATATCTTCAGTAATTGGCATAGAGTAGTGAAATCTCTTCAAAGCTTTAGTGAGATCCTTAGGATCGATGCACAGTCTTAATTGTTGAGGTTTGTTTGGATCAGCAATTTGGTAGCAATCAATCTGTAGAAATTATCACTTTCTTGATGACTTCCTTTACCAGCTCTTCAGGCTGGACTTGAAGGCAGCTGGCCTCAGTAGCTGGCTTTCTTACAGTCCTGAAAATCCCTTGCCGCCCTCACCTCTCATCGTTCACCTCACACCCACACCCTCTTTTAGCACTTTAACATGTTTCAAATATTGTGTGTTTAATGACTAACACTGATTGTATATAAAGATACTTGTAGCTGAGATAGAGGTCACATGACTACAGGGAGCTACTATACAAAGGATTCAGTTGTATTTTCAAAAACACTCAATAAAATAATTAGTGAAAGAAGTTGTTTATTGCATTTATTTTCAAAATCAAGCTTTGTTTTAAATTGTGAAATGTTAATGCAGGATAGCTATCTGCCACACTCTGTATCTGCTCTCTTTTTGCCTTCTCTTTCTGTTTCACAAGGGTCATACAGTAGTATGTTTACAGCCTCTCACTGACCATTGATAACACATTTAAAGTTATTAGAATTTTCAGGTTCAACTTTGGAAAATGATGTAGACAATGGCAAGACAGTTGGGAAAATATGGTGAGAATGCAAAAATTAGATCTTGAAATTAGATTTTTTATTTAAGGTTTCAGTAACTCTGAGAATCTCACTAGTAAGCAGTGAGGGCATTAATTGCACATGTTAATGTTACATTGTTCTCTAATTTTGTCTTATTTATATGTCGTTTTTTTTTTAATCCCAGGCAGTGGAGAGAAACTGTATGGTATTGATTCCTGTTTTTAAAGTCTGAGTATTTACCTGGTGGGAGAAAGTGAGAACTGTAGATGCTGGAGATCAGAGTTAAAGAGTGTTGTGCTGGGCAGCTGAGGAGCAGGAGAGTCAATGTTTCGAGCATAAGATTTAATCAGACTCTATCTGGTGGCCGCAGCTAGCCAACAACATCATCTCCAGGCATGTACCTTGGCCAGCATTTACCAGCATCTCGGCCATCCGTGGACAGTGACTGCATACTCCCTCTGTCCAGGGAGGTGAAACAGCAAAGTCACCACATCGTTATGGCACTCATTGTTTTTGACTTATTTATAATATATTTCACTCCTGCATTTTGGAGCTCACCACTTTACATTGTGAAGCTGCTGCCAGTTTATTTTGCATGCACGGCCATTCACGCACATTATCAAAATTGAGTGGATTTCAAGACTGTCAACGTGCTTTCTTAGCACTCACTCACTTTGTACTTACTTGAACGCCTTCTTGCACATTACTTCACTTAGACCTTATTAGCTGTCAATTTCTGTCTGGCCTTGCCTTTTGGTGCAGACTGAAAGCTAAGCAATTTGGGATGTTTGCTTACAATAACAATCATTGGAATGAACATGTTAAATGACAGCATCGTTCTACATCATTTGTCAGGCCGACTGTATGTGCTTCCACCATTGGATATGTCTGAAAGTCTTAAGCGGAGCAGTTCTTATTCCAGTTCAGGTGGCTTATTGTCAATCAAGGGATTGCTACCACATTTGGTCAAGGGCATAGTTGGATCTCAATTCATGGTCAGCCCATTATGTGGGGCAATCAGGGTCATAGGATTTATCTTATTACATCTGGCGAGTCAACTACAGTTAGTTTAGCAAGTCCTCCCCAAACAGTTTGGGTGTTAGTAGTAAGTTGGTCAGGGAGCTATAGAGAGATCAGTCAGCGCTGTGGTCCATCATTAGTTGAGACTGTGGTTCCATGTAGTCAAAAATGTGGCTGGTCTACACTCTGAAAGTCATGGGATTTATCAGGGACCACTGCCATGGTGGAGAAGTTGGTTTTAATCAATTGTGAGGATTGGAGGCAACATGCTGGAACAGTGGAGTTTAGGGGGGAAATCTCAACATAAGTGCTAGGCTTGCTGTAGTTTAGAAGAATAAGAGATGACTTGAAAGAAATGTGTTAAGATCCTGAGGGGCCTTAATGTGGTGGATGTGAAAAGTATTTTGTGGGCGAATCTGGATCTAAAAATAAGGGGTCACCCATTTAAGGCAGAGGTGTTGAGAATATTTTCTTCCTGAGACTGTTTGCCTTTGGAGCTCCCTTCCTCAAAAGATGGCAGAGTCCTGAATATTTTAAAGATAGAAGTAAATAAATTCTTAATAACGAGGAAAAGGTTATCGAAGATAGGGAATGTGGATTAATCGGATCAGCCATAAGTTTATTAAATAGCGGAATAAACTTGGGAGTTGAGTGGTCTACCTCTCCTAATTCATGTGATTGCATGTATATCTGTTGAAAAATTCAAAATTGAGATTGATAGACACTTTTGCCAGTCAGGATATTAAGTGTTACAGACTGAGGCAGGTTGATGAAGTTAAGACACAAATTGATATTGATCTAATTGAATATAAGAGTAGGCTTGACAGACTGAATGGCCTACTGTTCCTATGTTGCACCAGCATCCCTCTTCCTAAGGTAAGGGAGAGGGAGTACTTGAATCCAATCCATAAATCTCAGTTTATGTAGATCTAATTGATAATCTTACTTTGAAGTGGCCTGACCTAATAGTTGTACTAAAACAAAATCACTGATGCAGTAACGGCCAATCTTCTGATTGGTTTTGTTCTTCTAAGCTGTCCTAAGAATGATTTGTAAGTGCTGATGAGACATAACTTTGTTCAAAGTAGTATGCTATTCTACAGCATAAACATCCTTAACCATTCATCCAGCTCAAAATTTCACATGGGAACATTACTGGGAACATTTTGGGAATTTCAGATCATGTAACAGCCCATTTAAGAGATCAACTGCAGCTGTGAATTAGTTAACACTGTGGCTAACATCTCAGTAGATTCTGCTGTTTGCTTTAGCGGATGTTTTCATGTTTTAATTCATTTTTTAAAAACTATGATAAATTTATCACACCAGATGCATTTGGTGACATGCTGTCATCATGTAGTCGACGATCTTGTTGCATCATTCTATAAACAAGCATGGTAAAACATCTTATGAGATGCGTTGTCATGGTAACAATGCTTCTTTAAGTGTACGTAAAAGATTCATGGAGTTAGCCAGAATCAGTGCTCGGCAAAGGGTTGCAACATGTGCAGACTTGGAAATCCTGTTTGTAGAAAGCATTCCTTGTTGGAGATGATACTTCAGTGTTCTCATCAAATCAATCCAAGCTGACTGGTGTTGATGTTCGATGCTACCGCAGATATTTATGTGATGAATTCTGATTGATTTTTTTTGTTGTTGTTCATTGATGTTATGTAACAGTTTGAAGATTGCGAATAATCTGGGTTAATTAACAAGGCAGGGCTTGTCTGTGTTCAAGCACTCCTTTAAAAATGGAATTTGAAGACAGGATAGAATATTACTTGAGGGTCTTGCCTTTTAGAAAAGCAGGAGTAATGCTGTTCCATGTGTGCTCAGAGTGGTCAAATGGTAAGACATAGTTCAGTGATTTTTTTTTTTGAAAATTCTTTTTAGCTATTTCCTTGTCTATACAATCAGTGTGTCAGTTGCAGTGTTATGTTATTTAGACTTGACTTTCAAATTTGAGGATATAATTATGATGCTGTATCTTTGCAAGTAGGTGAACAAGAGTGAACCTAGTATCCTGAGTTTGTCATCTTGTAAGTTTTGCACTGGCAAGAATTTCTTTTTAATATGTTGACTATCACGGTCAATAGAATGCTGCTGAAATTATACTGATGTTGCATTCTTCCTAGCAGTGTCAGATTACCTCAATTCAAATACGAATAATATTGATTATGTGTTTAAGTTTAGAGAAAGCTCAGGCGAATCCACCGAATCACCTTTTACGATAGTACATGTTTTCAAACAGGCTGCACGGCTGCTGGTTTTCTTTGATACAACGACAAAATAATGTGAATACTCAAACTCTGAAATCAAAAATCTTGCAAATCTCAGTAGGTTACACTATCTATGGAGAGAAACCCCAGGAATTAATTATACTAGTTGTGTCATAGTTTCTGATCATGTATATAACATTTTCTCCATCAGAGTTTGTAACTTTCAGATTTAATTGAATAACATATTCTAAGCATGTTTTTTGCTGAAAAATATGGTGTCTTTTATGAGGTTCACCTGTTATTGCTGTGCTGTCTATTTTCATCTTGAAGCCTACAAACTTTACCATGAACCAGTAGTTCTTTGCTGGTTTTTGCCACTATTTCCATTTTGATTTGATTTTTGTTGTTTTTGCATTTATCTTCTTTGGTGTCCTGTTGCCCTTCAATCTCTGAACTGCTTACTGAATATTGTTGAATTGTACGGAGATCAACTCAGCGCTGAGTGGAATCACTGAATTATTATGGCGCAGGAGGACGCTATTTAACCCATCATGTTTGCTCCGGTTCTATTAACTAGTGCCTATGTTCTGCCTTTTCTCCATATCTATGTCCTCTATTTCTATCCAAAAAATCATTTTAGTGCTGTCTTGAATGCCTCAATTGAACTTGTCTCTGTCATATTTCCAAGCAGTGCATTCCATACCTTAAGTATTGACTGTGTGAAAAAGTCTTTTCTCACATTGCACTTGCTTTGTTTAAACATTACTTTAAATTCTTTAGGTTTGGATGACTCCAAAATAAAATTGGCTTTTAGATCCCAAATCCTCCACTACAGAGAGATCATTCACAAAGGATGCTCTTACTCAGGTATGAACTGTTTGAGGTCTTCATTGCAAATGACGGTATAGATCATGCAAACTCGGAGCAGGACTAAAACACTTAACCATCAAACTTACTCAGCCATTAAATAAAATTACTGTTGATTACTCCATTATCTAGTTTAATCCCAATAATAGTTCATCTCTTTGTTTTAAATCAAGAATCTACCTACCTCTGCTTTAACAAAAAAGGTGCTTCCAAGGTGCTTTGAGGAGGAGGAGGATTCCAAACACACTTTCCCCTTTGAGGTGGGGAAAAATCTCTTGCCTCTGTCTTAAATGAGTGATCCTTATTTTTAAATTGTGACAACAGTTCTGAATCCTCCCATGAGAGGAATCATCCTTTCAATATCCATTCTGTCAAGATCCCACACAATTGTGTATGTTTCAATCACATCAATTCCTATTCTTGTAAATGCCAATGGACGCAAACTTAGCATGTCCAATCTTTTATCATAAGACAACCTTCTCATTCCAGATATTAGTCTCGTAAACCTTTTCTGAACTGTGTCAAAAGAATTTGCATCTTTCATTAAGTAAAGAAGTCGACAATGTACATAGTGGTCCAGATATGGTCTCTCTATAAATAAAGCATAACTCACCTGCTGTTGTATTTAATTCACCTTGCAGTACATGCTAACATTCTATCACATTTTCTAATTACTTGCTGTATATATACTAACAGTTTGCTATTCATACACTAGGATACCTAGGTACCTGCATATCACTTTTGCAATTTTTCACCATTTAGATAGTAGACTTCTTCATGTCACCACGGGCAATTGCACATTTTCCCATATTATATTCCCTTTGTCAGATCTCTGCCCTTCACTTAACCTACATGCATGTTTTTGTACCTGCCTTACGTACTCTTCACAATTTACTTTCATACCTGTGTTTGTGACATCAGCAGGTTTAGCAACTATACTCTAGTACATTTTTCAAGCCATGTATGTAAATTGTAAACAGTTGAGGTCTGAGACTGATCCCTGTGCACATCATTTGTAATGTCTTGCCAACCAGAAAATTTCCCGTTTATACCTGCTTTTTATTTCTGTTAGTAAGCCAAATTTCTATCCATGTTAATAGGTTACTCTATATTGTGAGCTTTTATTTTCCACATTAACATTTGATGTTTTATTAAAGATGTAGTAACTTACCAAATGCATTCTGAAAATTCAGTACCTGTTCCCCTTTATCCGCGGCACTGCTACTTCAAAGAACTCCAATACATTAATTAAACTTGATTTGCCTTCCACAAAACCATGTTAACTGTCTCTGCCCAATACACCTTAATTTTTAAGTGCTCTGTCATAACATTTTTAACCGTTTTTAGCATTTTTCTTCTGGCAGATGTTAAATTAACCTCTTTTCTATCCCCCTCACTTTTCTGCTACTTTCGATCTCACAGAACCTTCCCTGAATTGAGGAAATCTTTGAAAATTAAAATCAGTATATGAGCCACTTATCTTCAGATCTGAAGATGAAGTCCATCAGGACTGCAGATTCAACGATTTGCTCAATAGCACTTTCCTGGTAATAGTAATTATCTTGAATACCTCCCTCCCTCCAATTTCTGATTAGTAGCTATTTCTGGAATACTACTTGTGTTTTCTGCAGAGAGGACCAGTACACACTGCCTGTTGAATTCATCTGCCATCTCTTTTGTTTTTCATCATTAATTCCCCAAGCTCAGTTTCCCTTGGACCAATGCTCAGTTTGTAAACTTACTTTTCCAATATTGAGAAACATTCTTGGTATCTGTTTTTGCATTTCTATCCAGCTTTCTTTCATAATGCGATTTTCTCTCTTCAATAATCTTTGCCATTCTTTACTGTAATATTCCATTCAGTCTTCTGACTTGCTATCTATTTTTGCACAACTACATGATTTTTCTTTAAGTTTACTACTAATCTTTAATTTTTGTTTAGTTAATAATGGAAGGTGACTGTTGCATTTTAATACTTTTCTTTTTTGTTAGAATATATCTATTGTTATGGACCAGGCCAGACCCTTTCAAAACATTTTAAAAAGATAGTCCAGACCTTAACTTTTTTTTAGGCAGATGGAAAGTGGATATTCCACGAGTGATGCAGCTAGTCAAACCACTCAGCTTTAAACAAAACAGAATTTATTTAATCACTACGGATGAAACATGAACAAAAGAATTACTTATTTGATAACCCAACTGATTCTATCACAACTTAATGAAGGAGCTGTTCCAATCTCCACAACATCCCATAAACACACCCCTTGGCAAAAGGTAAATTCAACCACAGGTTCTCACATGTGGGAGAGGTTTCAGAAAGAAAGTTCAAGCAAGAAACATCTGTTGAAGCATGGAACCTCTTTTCACTGTAGCTGCTTCGGTAGATCCCCAGAAGTTTTTGACCGTTTGCGAGAAAAAAGTCTGAACTGGGAGAACTGGCCGCTCCCCTGCTATTGTTCAAAGTAACCATTTTTAGACAAATTTGCCACCTCTGTCTTTACGATCCCTCTTGAAAAAAACCGAGGACAACATAACCTTTTTAAAGGGGCAGCATTGCCACACTTCCCCTGAAGCAAAACATCAATATACAAAAATAGTTTCATTTTAAAACCCTTTAGTCTTACACTGTTAGTACGCTACAATATATATACATTACTTTGACCATATTCATGCACACATGCACTATACATTCTATTTCAGTCTGTTTACTCCTGCCCCCGAACACCTCCGTTTCTCATCCAAGTCTTGACAATGCGTCGGCCATCATGTTTTCTTGCCCTGTCACATATACAATTTTCAAATTGATTGGATGTAATAATAAGCTCCACCTAAACAGTCTGGCATTTTTGTCCTTAAATTTCTCTACGAACTTCAATGAATTTCTGATCAGTGTATATGATTATTTCAGACACATTACTGGCAACATAAATGTTGAATTGTTGTCACGCCAACACCAAGCTCAAAGTCGCCTTCTCTATTGTCGAGCGTTTCTGTTGATGAGTGTTCAATTTCCCGGAGAAATATCCAATAGATCTTTCTATTTTTTCATTGTCTTCCTGTAGAAGCACAGCAACAACACCCACATCACTCTCATCAATAGTGCAATTCCAGGAATTGTAGTGCTACTGTTTTCGTCGATGGTATGGGAAACTCCCCAATTTTCTTTGTTTTCACATTGCATTATCCATATCCAGTAACATGGCCCAGGAAGGTGACTTGGACTTTGGCAAATTCACTCTTAACAAGGTTTATCACCCATTCCTGATGAAGGGCTTTTGCCTGAAACTTCGAATTTCCTGCTCCTCCGATGCTGCCTGACCTGCTATGCTTTTCCAGCACCACACTCTCGACTCGAATCTCCAGCATCTGAAGTCCTCACTTTCGCTAGGTTTATCACCAAGCCTGCCTCACGAAGTCAATTGAGTAAGTGTGATAAATACTGTAAATGTTCCTTCCATGTGTGACAGAAAAATCACCAAGTCATCAACATAAACTACACAATTCTGTAATCGGGGAATTGCTTTATTGGTTAGTCTTTGAAATGTGTTGTCTGCATTTTTCTTACCAAATGGCATGACTTTAAATTGACACTGTCCATTCGGTGTTACGGAAGCTGAAATTGTCTTTATCGGAAACAGCAAAGATACTTGCCAGAATCCTCTGAGTAAGTGCAACTTAGAAATATATGTTGCTTGTCCCACCTTTTCAATACAGTTTTCCAATCGCAGAATTAGATATGAATAAAACTTGTAACTACATTGACTTTGTGTTAGTCCACACACAACTGTTGCGTACCATCTGGTTTTAGCACTGTTACTATGGGTGAGCTCTGGTCACTGCAACTCACTATGATTGTGTCGTCTTGGAGCATGTGTTCAATCTCAGATTGAACCTGTGCCAACTTTAGAGGGTTATGTCTATAAGTATGTTGCTTAATTGGAACAGCATTTCCTATATCTACATCATGCATAATTAGATTAGTACTCCCCAGCTTATTTACACCTATCTTCCCAGAGATAGCAGTAACTCTTTCTGATCACATCAATTTTTTCTGACTCCTGTTGACTTAACATCCCTTTGGTTCAGGGGGGTTGTCACTGAACCTGAGATGTCTCTTTGGAAATTTCAAATTGTATCTCATGTACACTTCAATTTTACTGTTCTCTGATTCTCCCTCAAATTCATCTACATATTTACTTCACCAGAAACATTCTTGGAAACCAGTTGCCCTAATTACCTTTGTGGGCTTTATTTCAATGAAGTTTTAATTCTGCCTGAACTGTTTCTGGTCACGACATTGCCTCTTTTAGTACTCACACCCTTCTCTTTCACTTATCTCTCATTGATCACCTAAAAATAACTGTCTACAAACTCAACAGTAACTCCTAACCCTGCCTCGAGGTCTGTACCCATTCTGAGGACTTTTAGCTGTTGAATTGATTAAATGCTGTATTTTTTTTCTCTGATAGATTGGTCATCTTCCATTCAGTCATTGTTTCCTTACTTCACTACTTCCTCATGACCACATGGGTGCAAATTTAAACTGCACATTTATTACGCTTAACTAGCTTAATAATTTTTTTAATCACATCTGGCTTGATTGCATAAGTATAATTGTGAATTGATTTTTATTTATTTGTTCATCAAATATAGGTATAGTTGAGTAGTAGGCAGTGTTTATTGCCTATCCTTAATTGCCTCCACCCCCCCCCCCCCCGCCCCCCAACCGACACCCCCACTCTCAAGGTATTTTTAATGTATAATTTCAGTTACAACACACTATAAACTTTTGCTATAAATTCTGTGTCTTACAATTGTGTACTCCACAACCCCTTAATGAAGGAGCAGAGCTCAGAAAGCTAGTTCTTCCAATTAAACCTGTTGGACTGTAACCTTGTGTGATTTTTAACTTTGTACACCTGCTTCAGAGGTGTATAATAACGTCTTTGAACAGGTTGGATAGAAAATATCTATGATAAGTCCAGAATTTCAGGAAGAACATAAGATTGAGCTCAGTAGATCGATCCTGTCTTGACACTGAATTGTTTAGCTGCCCCAGAGACCAGTCTTTTGGGCTTAGTGTATTCTATGATCATGGCTTGAACGTTGTATGTGCACCTGGATCTCAGAGTATGACATCGCCTGGAAGTATTGTTGCTTGCTTTATTCTGCTTTTGTCTAATATATTTGAAATAAATTGTTTTATTTGTTTTTACCTAATTGCTACAGTTTGGCCGGGGAATCAGAAGCATACGCTGTGCAACCCTCATGCGATGAGCCCTAGTAGTAAGTGCTGGTGGAAATGAATTGTAATATATCCATGATATATTCATCATGCGCACACTCCAGCCAACCATAGAGAATTGTGTACATGGCATGTCAGTTTCATGTCCATCTGTACCCCTTTCATTACTCCTCCTCCTCCTCCTCCCTCCTCCATGCACAAATATCCTTCTGGGATTCT